>NC_052486.1:20215511-20244908 GCF_009730915.1 Dioscorea cayenensis subsp. rotundata | reverse complement strand
GATCTATTGGGAGGGTGTGTGGCACGGACGTATGTAAATTGCTGAATAAACATTTCGCACCGATCAACAAAAATCTGGCATAAAAATTTCCAAAGTAATCGAGTGAGAAATTTTTCGATTTAATTTTTTCTAATTTTTTTCAAAAAAATCTAAATTTTTTTATGTTTTTTTAAAAAAAGACAATCAAAAAGATTTAAAACAATAAAATGAATACAATTAAAAATAAAAATATATATGAACCAATTTGAACCTAATAGATATATGAAAGAAGTCTGGTGTAAGTTGAATGTGTTTTTCCATTGAAATTATGGAACTTTCTCGGATGTTTGCGTGGATTTGTAATCATGTACGCAGATGAAAAATCTAGAACCTTTGTAATTTATAATTATGAAGTTTTTCAGGGTTGTCTTGGTAAAATACTCCCAAAATCGGCTATCTTGAGGCCACGTGTTAAAATGAGTTCGCGACGACCCGTTCAAAGAAAGCATGTGGTACACGCTGTGTCGGTTTCGGGAATTCTTCGCTTCCACACCTCCACGCTTCTTCATATTCTAAACCGACTTAAATAACTATTAAAAAACCTAATAATTAATCTGACCGTTCAATCCCACTCCAAGCGTTTAATCTCCACCGTTCGTCTGTTGCACAACTCAATCCTCAGAAGTCATAAGCTAACAATTTTTTTTTTCCGGCGAAGGTGTGGCGGATGTCCCTCCTCGCCACACCCCGGCACCACCACTGCCCTTCAATGAATATCAATTATTTTAATTTTAACTATGTTTTAATTTTCACATTAATCAATGGTTTATATATAAATAAATTAAGAAAATTGCTTATATACCAGACAAAAGTAGATATTTAATTCTTGTTTTTCTATTATGAGAAATATGATTACCCGAACTTTATCCAAGAGGCACACTTTCTATATGAATTTTGGCAATCTTTTTGTGGATAGATCTCACCTAAAGAAAAGGTATTGTGCATGTTTCTTTCAATGAGTTTTCAATAAGAATCCATTATCAATAAAACAATATCAAAGGCAATAAGAAAAGATTCTTAAAAAAATTACAAAAAATTATATGAGTTACTGAGATTGGCTTGCGCTACGGTTTTGAAAAGGAAGACGGTGGAGAAGTTCTTTACTAAAGTTAGAGTTTTTAAAATGAAGACAAGACAAAAGATAAGAATTTTAATGTTAAAAAAGGGTGAAATTGGAATTTTACATGTCTCCTACTTTCCCACCCATGATGTAATCCGTTTCACACCCCCTCCCCCTATAAATCCTTTTCATTGGTCAAAGAGAAAGTAATTACAATTTGACTATTACTTTACATGGTCTTTTTTTTAACCAAACATATGAAAGCTTTTCACAACCTCAACTTTCTAGGGAAAGTTGTTACTTTCCCTCATACCAAACAGCCCCTTAAATGCTTATATTATTATATTTAATTAAATATTTAAGAATATTAAAAAATATATGCCAAAGCAATCCCATCAATTTTAGATTATGATATCAAACATAGCTTATAAGATCATTATAGTAGCTTAATTGCATTGATTTTGTCTTTAAAAAAATGAGTGATTAAAAAAATTAATGAACAAACCATTACCAAAAAAAATTATATTGTTAAGAAAAATAACAATACATTACAATTGAATTTATTTACAGGGCAAAAAAAAAAATGCATTTTTAAATTTAAAACCACAAAAGGCAAAACCCTATATTAAAATTTACTTTTTTTTGTATTAATTTTATTGTATTATATTATTGACAAATTTTGTGTGTTATTTTAAAATATAATCCATGTGAAATTTTATTATTATTAGACCCTATTTATCTTTAAGTCCTTTAATTTATTAAAAAAAACTATTTATATGTCTACATATACCCGAAGCATTAGTGCAAAGCTGATATGTATTTACATTTTAATTAGAGGTCTGGTGTTCCACAGGAGGACGAAAACCCTATATTTGTGTATATAGTTTAAACCTCATCCGATTTGTCAACACCTATATCTCACCTACATCTTACCTGATGTAATACCCTGAACCAATATTGTCAGACCCAGCCCGGCCGGTTCAACCGAAAAAACCGAGAACCGGCCATGTGGTCGGCCCGGGTATACCCCATTGAACCAGGTATGAAAAAACTCAGTGTTAACCCGGTGACCGGAGTGGTTCAACCGGGGACCGGTTGACCCGACCAGGTCAATCGGGTCACAATATTAGAGTTTTTTTTTATCATATTTTATAATTTATCATTATTTTCTCATTAGAAACTACAAAATCATGTATATTTATTAACATTATTTTTTAAATTATAATCAATAAATGGAATTACAATATATATATATATATATATATAAACATACCAAAAAAAATTAGCATTTAAAAATAAAATTTATTAATATGTTATGTAAATACTAAATACTTTCTAAAATTTAATTTATTAAAAAAATAAAACAATAAATGAGTGTAATTTTATTATAAAATATAAAAATAAAATATTCTAACTAAATAAAAAATATAAGAAAATTTAAAACAAAATAAAAACTCAATTGAAATTGGGTAAATTACATAATTTATTGATAAAATGTATCATCCATATAAAATATAAGAATTAGTAAATTAAATTTCTATCTATTCTCGACAAAAATCAACTCAATAAACAAACAAATAAATAAAAAAACACGAGAGAAGTTCAATAATTATATATTAATATATTAAATTTGTAAATGTTTAAAACATTTAAAAATAAATGACATAATTAGAAAACACTAGTGCATATAAGGTCATTTATCAATTTAAATATCAAATTTGAGTAGTTTTTTTATATTATAATTATAGTTTTAATATTATATTTGTTCATTATTAATTATTATGATATTTATATATTTTATTATTGACCCCGGTTCGACTCGGTCGAACCCATTGACCCCTGACCCCTGGCCTTAACCGGGTCAATGCCTGGGCCGGGTCTGACAACCTTGCCTGAACCTGTGGATAACTGTTGAAAAATATATTCAGGGTATTACTACAGTTGCAGTAAGATTTTTTCTACAGAGTAATCTTGTTGAGAAATCCCAAGTGGAAAGAATAAAGACCTAAATGTGAAAGTTTATAAAAGATTTTGGGTTAAAGAGTAATAGAAAAAGGATTGATATGAAATGTTTATGTAAACCAAGGACTGAAAGGTAAGATGGAAGGGATCTTTTTGAAATATTGTGTTATAATCCAGGACCATTGGATAGTTTGAAAGGACCTTTTGAGAATATTATATCATAATTCAGGGGTCATTGGTGAGTTTTACCGGGACTGTTTTGTAAGTCATTTTATTTTGAGGGACTAAAAGTGAATTTCGGCTGAAAAACACAAGTTTGAGAAAAATCTAGAGTTTGAGGGTTTGTTCATCTTCGTCTCCTTCATCCCGCTACAGTAACCCCCGATAGAAAAATAATTGAAGAAATGGAAAGAAATTAGAGGTTTTAAGGAGAGGGACTTGGAGATCGTCGGAGGAAGCTCGCCGGAGGGATGGTTTGGCTTGGTAAAGATTTCTTGGTGTTGCATTTTTCATGTATGTATGCATGTGTATATATATATGTTAGATTTGATGAAAAAAAATTGATGGATTTGAATATATATTAATGAGGATGAGAAAGTAATTGTTGTGAAATTATTTTAGCGTTGAAAAAACCTTGTATTTGTGATGAAATTACTTGGAATGGTGGAGGCATTTGCCGGATTTTAATGTAGTATTACTGTAGCATCGAGATTAGAGTTTAGTTTGGTTAATTAAGTTGATGATGATGATAATTAAGGTGTTAATGATGATGGTTGGATTAATATTGGTTGGGTTTAGCCAAATTGATTTGTTTGGATTAAACCAAGTTGGAATTGAATTGGTTGAATGGAATTGAATTGATTGAGTTGGGCTTGATTTGGTTGAGTTGGGCTTGATCAAATCAAGTTGAGATGGTTTGGGTTTGGCTCAGTTGATTTGGGTTAAGGGTTTTAGGCTGAACCAAGTTGGTTCAATGGATTTTGTATAAGAATTGAGTTGGTTTAAGGCTGGTTCAGTGAAACTGAGCTTGGTTCAGTGGAATTAAGGTCGGTTCAGGTTGGGTCAGCAGTGTTTACCCTAAATTGAGTTGGTTTAAGTGCAATTGAACGCCAGTTGGATTATGCAAGGTCGGGTTTTAACCGATTGGAGTGAGTGGGCCCAATAGAGAAACTGTTATTGTTTCTTGTATTTTCTTTTGGGTTTAAATGCGGTATTTATTTATTTTTATTATATTATTCTGTTAGGTGTTGTTCAGGCTTGGGAGTTCCAGGTCTAGCAAGGAACCCAAGGGGATCAGGTGAGTTGGTAGTGGCTATTATTTTAAATAATTGGATTATTATTATTATTTTGAAATAATTATTTAATGGCTAGTATTTTGGAAATAATTGTTTAAGTATTTCATTTTATCATGTTTAATTGTGTATAATGCTGAAATATACTTATATTTATTGTCGTTAATGTTCATGACAATCGTATTAATACATCATATTTGTATAATTATATGTATTTGCAAATAGTGAAAATACATGTATATATGATTTAATTATTCGGTTCATGTATTTATTTTTGATGGTTACATATGCTTTGATTTGGAATGATTTGTGAAAATCATGTCGCATATTAAAATGTTTTACCGACAATATTTGTGGAATTGGTTTTTCATTCCCGTATAAGAATGGTATCCCCAGATCCGGACTTTCCCGGTATTATGCATGTATTAGATCGCTGAATGCTTGTCTTGGATAAGGACCCTCCGATATGATTTATGCAGCTTTTGTATTATTGTTGCGATCTACATGTTGGTTTTGGATGGTGACGCAGGCCAAAGGGCACGATCGCCGCGAGTAGTGGATCCCCACGTGCTAGCCTTTAGAGGTGGCGTGGGGACCCGAGTTTTGATTTGTCCCGCATCGCGTGGGAGCGCAGTAACAGCAGAGCCCCGATCGATTAGTACATAGGGATCCCGGAGTCACCACACGGGATCGATGGACCAACGCCAAGGGCGCCAAGACTTCATGACTCCCAACCCTAGTCGCGACGACTCGCTAAGTTGGGAGAGTTTTTCGATCGTGGATTTGAGAATGGTTTTTATATTATCGGTTATTTTGACATTGATTTATGATGAATTTATGTTTCAAAAGTTCTTTAAAGATGTATTTTGCTAGAATTCTGGTATTTGGTAAAATTGGAAAATTATTTGAGAAATTGATATTTATATACTTTATATACTAATCGTGATTTTAAGTATTTGAAATTATCGAGCTACTACCCGACCAACCCGAATGTCTGTGAGATTGCAGTGAGCGAGGATTCTAGATTGCTCGATCGAGTATAGAGCTAGTCAAGATTGAGTCCAGGACCTGAGTGGGTCCTTCTTTTCTTTCTTGTTATTGGTGTCGTGATCTTCAGAGCGGTCAGTATCTTCAAATTAGAGCAATTATATTTGTTGTATTTATGTATTTGAACCTCAGAGTTAGTGTAAAAATCGTAAAATTGTGATTTATAAGTCCGATTTGGATTTTTTTGAGGGCGCCGCTTCAGACTAAAAAGAAATTTTTTAACCGATAGGTGCCACATTTACCTCGATAGAAGGGGTGGGTGTGACATTTGATATGTTATAATATGTTATAAACTCCATTATTAACTCTCATCACAATGATTTTTTGTCTCTGTTAGCCATGAAAATAAACAATCTTTTGTGCATTGCCATTTTAAAAATCTAAATCTTCAATAATTGAATAGTATCCATTAACATATGATCATACAATAATCACACATCCTATATACTTAGTTGAGCCAATTATTCATCTCATCTAACATCTTTGCAATAAGTTGAAAACATTAATCAAGATATGCAAATATATATAATTTTATAATTATAAAACCCTACTCACTACTCAAAAACATTAATGAAGGTATGCATATATATATATATATATATATATATATATATATATATATATATATATATATATATATATATATATATATTCTTTTACAAAGGCCAATATTATATTTTAGATATGTACATTAGCAAAGACAATATATAATTTAATTAGATTTTTGTAAGAATATATAAATAATTTTTAAAAAAAATAAATAGTTTAACAATCACATATTCATTAAGCATACGCAACTACATCTCTTTCACTCTGTGATTTTTCTATTATTATTATTATTATTATTATTATTATTATTATTATTATTATTATTATTGATACAGGATGATGCAATTAATGCATGAGATGATGAGTGATGACAACCAACGACGAAACTAGGACTGACAGAAAGTAGTGACAGCCTAAAAAGCAAAAATATATATAAAAAAATAATAATAATAATACAACAAAATAATTATTTTAAATGAAGACTAATAGATTAATATAACAAAATTTTGAATACACATTAAAAAACACATAGAGTATAATTTAAATTTTTTTATTATCTATTACAAATATATAAGATTTTCAATAATTTAGCTAATAAAATATACATCTCAAGTTTGTATTTTTTAAAAAATATGTGTATATATGTTATTATATATTTGCTACATCTTAGGATCAATTTCAACTTTTTTTTTAAATTACTAAAAACTTTATATAAGATTTTTTTAATTTTTATTAAAATTTTGAAATTCTAATAATTTTTAAATTAAAAAATAAAATGTGAAAAAAAACACATGCACCAAAGAGGATTTGAACTTGGGTAGATCCACTATTTACTCAAGCACAACAACATTATGCACTTTTATGTTTCAAAATGGTTTATTTTACATTAGTTTAAGTGTAGAAAAATCGATACCATCAAATCTTATAGTGTCTCGAAAAGTAGTGTCTTCGCACCGAGGGGGCTTCATCCCCTCGCTAACCCCTCTTGGTTCTGCCCTTGATGACAACACTATTATTCATAATTTTAAATGCAAAACAAACCTAGAGAAAAACTCAAACACGAGAATAGATGCAAGAAATAATCCCCTGATTTTTTTAATATTAATGAGAAAAAAACAATACATTATATTTGTTTGCAAAGACAAATAAAAGATGCGTTTTTCATTATAAATTAAAAAAAAAAAGGAAAACCAATATAAAAAATAGTTTTACATGTGTGTGCATTTTATTGTACTATATTATTAACAAACGTTATAATATTTAATCACTACTTATATAAAAACTTTATGTGTGTTTATTTTAAAATAAAATTTATGTTAAATTTTATTATTATTAAACCCTATTTATTTTTAATTTATTTAATTTATAAAAAATTATTTATATATTTATAAAATCAACTATTTATATATTTACATATACCAATAATAGCGTAAGCGCGGGCCGTGCTACTAGTACAATATTATTTTAAAATCTTCAAATTTATAAAAATACAGATGCAAAACGAGGGATTTACCTAGCGTATATCAGTGTGTGTGTATATATGTACGAATGTATTTGGGAATAAATTTAAAAGTTGGAGGTAACTAGTGGTGTGGTGGTACCGTGGTGCTATATGAAAATAAATGACATGCCCATTAAGATTAGTGTGCTCTGAAAGTTGGACATTTTGATTTATTCCAAAATGATGCGGTCCTAGATTGGACCATTAGACTATGGCTATCAATGGGCAACCAAAATAGACATTGCATCAGCCTAAGTATTCATATATCAAATACTTAAATAATTATTTTTCTTACACAGGTCAATTTTTTTTTTAATTTTTTTTTATAATTTTGAATTTGAGTAAGTTTGATGCTTGTTTCTATAATGGTCTTATGATTTCTTTTTCATGGAAAACATGGGTTGCAAACTAGCAAAATTGTCTTTGCTTTTAAAAAAAGTCATCATTTTTTTTTTTTGGTATTATTATGACTTTTCTTTAAAAGTAATGCGAATTATATATATTATTTGTTTAATCAAATCATAAAAATTATATCTAAAACCTTTGTATCAAATTAATATATCGTTAACAATTATGTGAATATAATGTAATGCTAAACTCTAGAGTTCATATTCATTTCCAAAACAAAATTAGAATCACATCTAGTTTTATTTTATTTTATTGTTTATAAACTCTACGTTTGGTTCAATAGGGGAAAGGTGTGATGGGAGTGAGGGGAGTGGAGGAGGAGTATGGATGTTCAAAAAAATTTTTATATCTTGGCTCAACTGGAGAGTGTCAAGAAGAATCTATTTTTTTGTTTTGCTAGAAGAAGGGGTGAGAAGGAGTGAGGAGAGATCTAATTTACTGGGATACTCTCAAATAAAAATATCAAAAAAATAAAAACTACCATTATTCTCGCAATTATTTTTTTTGTTTTATAAACCACTAACTTGATTGCAAAATAAATAAATAAATAATTCTACATATAATCCATGCTAACGTTGCTATCCTTGTCTTCAACACTGTCATGCCATATAGCTCAAGGACCATGTTCTAAATATAAATTATTATAAAGCCATCCTACCCAATCTTGACAATATATGGTTGGTTGTTAGTGGGAGAAGTTGGTATAAATTAGAAATGAAGTTTTTTCAATTTAAAGTTATATTGATGTGATAAGTTTTACCTAACGAATTATCAATTAGACTATTAACACCGGTCTCATGTGATATGTTATGTAGGCTGTTTATATTCAGCCTAAAAAACGGATTTAATGTGCACATTTTTTAGACATAATTTGTCTGCATTTTATTAAAAAAAAACTTACTTTAAATTAATCTAAATTATCATGATTTTTTTCTTAATTATTTTTTTTAATAAACAAAATTAATTAATAGCTGATGCATTTCATAATCTAAATTTTGCTTCAAATTATTAAATATAATCCGCACTTTTATTTTAAATTTAGGTATTTCATATTTTGAGATATTATTTAACAAATAATAATAAATTAAATGCAAATTTACATCTTAATATATATATATATATATATATTAAAAGATAAACATTAATTTTTTTAATTTTTAATTCCCATGATTATCATGTTTAATTAATTACAATTAACTTAATTACCATCAAGGCTCATGCAAAACAAGAAAAATCTTGACGTGGCGTAAAACCAGGGCGATGACGTGTTAGTACCAAACTCCCGGGCCCACTAATTTAAAACCAAACAAGATCCCCAGATTACCCCTGAACTAAACTTTCAGATCCACCACTAATCCGCCTCGAGATCGGTATTATCATCTCAACACGAACGTTGATCCAATCTTATCCACTTCGAGATCGTGATGCTCTAAAGATTTATATATATATATATATATATAAATAACAAACCGCTTCCAAAGCTTTCGATCACTACGAAAGCGCTTTCCCTGTTCCCATTGTCGTATTCAAATCGCATCTCTCGAGATCTCGGCAATGGCGGCGGGCCGGAGGAGGGTTCTGGTCACCGGCGGGGCGGGGTTCATCGGCACGCACACTGTGCTGCAGCTCCTCAAGGATGGTTTCGATGTTGCCATCATCGATAACTTTGATAACTCTGTAGAAGAGGCTGTGGATCGGGTAAGGGAGCTCGCTGGAGCGGATCTCTCTAAGAATCTCAAGTTCTATCTGGTGAGCTTAGGGTTTGGGTGTTTAGTTTTCGTTGGATTGTTTTGTGTTTGGTGTTTGATGAGATTTTGGTGTGGTTTTTCTAGGGGGATCTCAGGAATAAGGAGGATCTCGACAAGGTTTTCTCTGAGAATAAGTGAGTGAGTTTTATTTATTTATTTATTTATTTATTTGGATTTGATGTGCATTGATGTATGAGTATTTTGGGAGATCTGGATCTCATTGTTTAAATTTTTAAATTTTTTTTTTATTATTGTTGGAGTTGATTTTAATGCTTGTGATCTTTGGGTTCTAGTTTGCGATTTAAGATGTTTAGATTTTTTGTTTTAATTTGTGAGGTGCTTTGCTTCTTTTGTTCTTTGAGTGAAGTCATCAGTATGAATAGAGGAAGGATGAAGTTCACAGATTCCCTCAATATAAATCTTGCTTTGTTTTTAAGCTAGATAGAATAATAGAATGCTTTTGAGTTTAAACTTAACTTGTTTTCTTTTTTTTTTAGAATATAGTTGTAATACCTCTGATTGGGGAGGGGAATGAATTGCCAACTATTGTTGGGGTGGTATATGCTGATTGTGTTAGATGTGTATTTTTTGTATCTCTTCTCCCTTAATTATCAATAGTAACTTTTTCCTATGGTTATGGTTTCATTTAGAAGTTAGGCTTCCTGAATTTAGAGGGGAACAAATTCTATGGTGTGGAAGAGCTTCCCTTTATTGTTTTTAGGATTATATTGCACTTAAAAATGTAATATTCCTGAGAAAGTTTATTGTTGGGCGCAAGATATAAAGCCGATTAGGAAAGATGGAGAAATTTTAATGAAGCACGTGTGCATCTGTAGCTAAATGTTAATATTCTAAATATAATTATTGACTTACAAAGTTTTGAATGTCATTTTCCTATTGTAATGTTTATGGTGAATTGGTGATCTCATTTACCTTGGAGTAATGTGAATTTTGTTATATTTTGCTACTCTTTGTTTATTGTTTGGATAAGTAGATTTTTATACCTCAAGTTACGAGGTTCAAATCTTTGTTCGTTGTCAAAACTTGATTTATCTTATTATCTTTGTTTCTTTCCTCTAATCTAAATTTTTTTGAACTAATTTTAGTTTTATATTCCATGTTCTTCCTGTTTATTTATATACCGTAGAAGTATATAGTATTGTCAATATCCTTGCTGTAAATTTTATTTTCCTGACTATGTTATATCATTGATTGCGCAGATTTGATGCTGTGATGCATTTTGCTGGGCTGAAGGCTGTTGGCGAAAGTGTTGCAAAACCTTTTCGATACTTTGACAACAATTTAGTTGGCTCCATAAATTTATACAAGACTATGGAAAAATATGGTTGTAAAAAGGTTTGCCTCCACCTCTTCCCTTGACTGCCAGTCATGGTTGCTAGTTGTCTACGTTTTTGTTTTCTGACTCATCTTTTGGTTTGATAGTGCAAATTCCATCCTCATATTTTTATCTAAAATAATTGTTTTGGAACCTTGATTTCTCTATGTGCTTGTGAGTGACTCAGCGCATTGTGAGCTTCTTCTTTTCACTAAATCTCTGGTGAATGCCATTTCTTAATCATGCTTGACTCTCTTTATCTCAACAGAGTTTGCATCATTGGCAACTTTTTAATATGCCATGTCTTTAGTCTTTTTCCGTTGATGTATACTGACTTGCACAATATGATACTTTCCATGCTAGCTGGTTTTTTCTTCTTCTGCTACTGTTTATGGGCAACCTGAAAAGATTCCATGTGTTGAAGATTTTTGAGCTGAAGGCTATGAATCCATATGGTCGGACTAAGGTATGTCTAAGGTTACTAAATGATTGAAGAACAATATGGTTTTTTTAATTATGTGTAAGATGTTTAATGTGCCAGGATAGACAGAAACCTTTCATATGGATAAATTCACTAGCAGATTCTCAGCTTTTAGTTTTTTGTTGTGGCTGTACCAGTTGTTTCTTGAAGAGATAGCTCGTGATATTCAAAACGCTGACTCTGAGTGGAGTATAATTCTATTACGATATTTCAACCCGGTTGGAGCTCACGAAAGTGGACGGATTGGTGAAGACCCAAAGGGAATTCCAAATAATTTGATGCCTTACATCCATCAAGTTGCTGTTGGCAGGTTGCCTGAGCTAAATGTGTATGGTCATGACTACCCAACGAAGGATGGCAGTGCGGTAAGTGGGCTTCATCATGACCCTGAATGAATAGATCTGCCATTTCCCATGTTTTTGGTACATACCTGTGCAATAGTGACTTTGACGCCCAAGTTCTTGTTCCTAATTTGAATGCGACTTTGGTAAACTTCTTAACCATTAATTTAAATGCTAAGCATGAGAACCTGGTAATAATTTTCCTGTTCCAATTAAGGTATTGAAGTTGGTAAACTGATATGTAATTATCAAGTATGAATACCTTTTTCAGTCCACATTGAATATTTGTTTTTCAGTTGGCAAGTTTTTAGTTTTGAAACTCGACATTGATAATTGTACTTTTGCATATCAAATATCATTGTATATCAGTACAATATTTTGCATGTTTGGGCCATAATTATATCACATCATATTGTTTTTGTGTCAGTTATTAAAATTTTTCTGAAAAATTTGCTCACATTTAGTCAAACTTATATCATTACCGGAATTTTATTAGTTCAGATAATGGATCATTTTATTTCACATAAATGGACCTTTCTTTAGATCTTTATGCTTGAAAGAAAAATAATAATAATAAAAAAACATTATGTCTTTTGTGTTGTTGTATGTTTATCCAGCATAGCCATTTTGCATGAACCTTCCATTAACGAGTTATTAGATGTACAAGATGCTTCCATGCTTTATTCTCTTGTTTGTGTTATTATTCTTGAATGCAGAATAGAATACCAGCCTCTGAAAGTGAAAAGTGAAATTAACCAATTATTTTGATCTAATTGGTACTTTAATGGTCTAGGTTCGTGATTACATCCATGTTGTGGACTTGGCTGATGGTCACATTGCAGCTCTCCGAAAAGCTTTTTGCCACTGAAAATATCGGTACCATTCTTTTTTTGTTGCCCTATTTCCTTTAGTTCAATCCCCTTCTATACATATCTAATCACAACCTGTCTTGATCTTCAGGCTGTATTGCCTACAACTTGGGAACAGGATGCGGTACATCTGTGCTTGAAATGGTTGCTGCATTTGAGAAGGCCTCTGGCAAGGTTAGTAGCATTAGGTTCTATTTCCACATTAGATACTTTATATATTTAATACAGTGTCATTCACTCTTTCTTATTATGTGCAGAAAATTCCGATCAAGCTGTGCCCTAGGAGATCTGGTGATGCTACTGCTGTTTATGCTTCTACTGAGAAAGCACAAAAAGAACTTGGTTGGAGGTAAGCTCCTCGAAAACTTGGATAAACCCCTGCTCGATTCCACTTTAATGGAATTTATAGTTCTATCACATGGTTTACAGTAAACTAATGCAAATTTCAGAAAAGAGAAATGTACTAGATTCTTCATCCATTCTCTACATTGTATTGGCTTTTGCTGTTAGAAAGAAGGAAGCCTTAAAATTAAGTTTCATTTCTGTTTGAGGACTTAAATCAAATTAAGTTTCTCTTTTTAATCGAATTGTTTTAAATGATTTTTGTAGGGCAAAATATGGAGTGGCTGAAATGTGTAGAGATCAGTGGAATTGGGCAAGTAAAAATCCCTATGGTTATCAAAGGAAGCCTTGAACAATAAGTAGATTCTTTTTCAGCTAAATGAAGTAAATAATTCTTCAATTGTTTAGACAAGTCAAAAAAAGAAATAATGGGAGCAATAGTTTAGCTCATGTATGTCTTCTGTTTTTTTCTTTAGGGTTTTTTTGCCATGTATTGGTTAATTTGGTTCGGTTACCATTGGTTTCATATGTGGGTGAAGTGGTTAATCACAAGGCTACTAGTCTCTTATGGACTGTCCTTACTGCAAAGCATGTTATTGTTATCTAATGCTTTTATCTAATTTTTATTATCTTTTCTATTTATTTATCAGAGTGCAATCAATGAGGCTTGTAAATAAATCACAGCTATGTATATATATTTTTTATAATGTTGACATAATTACTAGTATTACTTAGAGATCTTTAATTGTTAGTATGTCATCAAAATCCAGACAACTTTTATTTTCTAACTTTTATCATTTAAAAATTTTAAATTTTAATTTTCTCGTACTTAAACCCCAAAGAACAAAACATATTTTATCATACATGTTTTAATCACTCCATTTTTTTTTTAGAACTTCCATATTTTTATTAATCTATGGAAATAATTTTTGTAAAAAAAAAAAATTAATACCAATTTATCAAAGCAGATTAGAAGTGCGTATCAAGTTTCTAAAAATCAACAAGTTTTTTTTTTAAATATTTAACTCGTTCAATACTGGCTTAATTGTTTTCTAGGAAACGGGATTAAAATTTGAAATAAAAATTTATAAAGAGATTTTTTTAAAATAAAATAAATGAGATATTTTTAAGAGAAAATTAATTATAAGTCCTTGAAAGTTTTAAAACATCACATCCTCTAACATTTGAATTTGTCAGATAGCTTTTATTTTTTCTGACAACTCACTCTATCAGAATCTTACAACATATGCTTCTCTTAAAATGTATAGTTTTCATTTGTCATTTCGTGTTTTCATGTAACTATATAAGTATTCACTTAATATATAATACATTTTTGTTTAATATTTAATTTTTTATTTAATATTATATATTTCAGCTTTAAAAAACTGAGAAACATTTCTTTTAACGCCAATTACTTTTTATAACACCAAAGAAGTACGATGTAAAAAACAAAGAAAGATCTTCAATATATACCCAAACTCATATATCTACCTTTTTTAAAATAGCCAAAATTCAAAAGAAGTATTTATTCATTATTTATATTTTTAATAAATACTAGCACATAAACAATTAAACAAACACCAAAAGAGAGAGAGAGAGAGAGAGAGAGAGAGAGAGAGAGAGAGTGACCGCCAAGAGATAAACAAAAGAACAATCCAAAGCCACAACCACGCCCTTCTCTAAATCCCAAATCCATAAACAATGAGCAACAGCCACACCGACGCCGAGACGATGGCCTCCCAAATCCTCGACCAAATCCGATCCATCTTCATCCCCTCCTCCTCCTCTTCCTCTTCCTCTTCCTTTCAACCGCCCATCGACGTCCTCCTCTCCGAGATCTCCCTCACCGCCTCCTCCTCCTCCTCCTCCTCGGCCCGGATCTTCGTCCATGGCGTCGGCCGTGAGGGCCTCATGCTCCGCGCCCTCTGCATGCGTCTCTACCACCTCGGCCTCTCCGCCCACCCAATCGGCGACGTCACAACCCCTCCCGCCTCCCCCGGCGACCTCCTCATCGCCTCCGCTGGCCCTGGCGGCTTCTCCACCGTCGATGCCATTTGCCACGTGGCCAGATCCGCCGGAGCCCGAGTTGTTCTCATCACTGCCAGGCCGGAATCCGAGAGCGAGGCTCGCCGGTGCGCCGACGCCATCGCGTATCTCCCCGCGAGGACGATGGCTGATGATGAAGAGAAGGAGGGTGGATCCGGTGCTCCGCTGGCGGTGAGGTTACCGATGGGGAGTTTATACGAAGGGGCTTTGTTTGTGTTGTTTGAGATGCTTGTGTTGAGGCTTGCTGAGGTTTTGGGCCAAAGCCCGGCCCAACTTCGCTCTCGCCACACCAATCTTGAATAGTTATCTCCTTTGGATTTTGGCCCATGGGCCTATTTGTATTATAATGGTTTGGTTTGTGGTATGTTAAAAGATTTTATTATTATTATTATTATTATTATTATTATTATTATTCGGAATATGAAAATCCTGTTTGTGTATGATGATGTGTGAATATAACAATTTTCATATTTATTATTTATCTTTGTAAATTTTTTTTAAATTTTCATATTTATTTTGACACAAAGCTCAACAGTGGGCAAGCAACTCAATAAAACAAGGTTAAAAAAAAATATAGGAAAATTTATATTTGTTTATTTTATTATTATCTTATATTAAAAAAAATCTATATTAAGATATTTTAGTCATTTATATTAGCCAAGATATTTTTATAAAATATCAGACAAGTATTAAATGTTCATAAATCAACACAACAGTAAACTCACATCATAAACATAAATATCCTGAATTTAAAAAACAAAACAAAAAAAAAATCATATTTTATTAAACAAAACAGAAAACATAAATTATGCCATAATCTAATTTAATCTAATATATTCTTTTTTTTTATTAAAAAAAAAAACTCTAATAGTATTCCTTTGTCCCACCCTTGGCCTTATGTGTGTTTTCCAATGCCAAAAACAGAAAGAGAGACAGCATGTGGAAGCCTTTGAGTTGCTCCTTATCTTTCCAAAGACACTCATTGACTTTGCATGAGATGCTCACTTTCATTGAATCATTGAACTTTTAGTTTTATTATTATCTTTTTAACATTGCTTATTAATATTTTAAAAAATAACATAGTGAGAGCGATGTATTATGTAATTAAAAAAAACTTATTAATATTTTTGTAAAAAATAATATACTTACAAGGAATGTCTGGTTGAATATTATTTGGAATAGGTATAATACCCTAGTTGATCCCTCGATTTTCTCTATCCTCTCTTTGGTCCCCCTACTCGAAATGCCCGATTAATCCCTCTACTTTTTTGGGAAAGAGGAGCGGGGCGAACCCACTAGAAGCCAGGGGACGTGCACTGCCCCGGTGGAATAAATGGGATGGGAAATGCTACTCACGCGTACTGGAATCACCCATACACAACCACTATTCACAACTCCCTGAAATGTCGCCTCAGTAGAATCGAACTCTCACCACTCGGTGAGAGCTCTATCGGCGACCCGTGTACCAATAGACCCAAAGGTCGTTGGTCCCAACTAGTCTCTCTATTTTTAAAAATGTGGCCACTTTAATCGGGAGCATTTCTGAGTAGAGAGACCAAAAAGAAAGAGAGAGAAAAGTCCAGGGACTATTTTGGTGATTATTCTTTTAGAATATTATCATTGTCATAAATTTTAAAGTGTTTATTTAAAGAGGAAACATCTAAATAAAGAGATTGTTAATTGTTATGTTATTTCCTGTATAAGTTAAATGAAGTGATTTCTACTCTAAATTACTATTTTTATTTATTTATTTTTTATTTTGAAAGTTGAAATCTTGGCGCAATGAAGTTCTTTAAATGAAGTCACAAATGTTTCAATTAATGATATTCTTCTAATATTCATATAAAAATAATTATAAAAATTTTCAATAAAGAAAATAGAATATGTGTTAAACACTCAACAAAGATTTATAAAGATCTCTTTTTTTAAAAAAATTCAGACACACACTTAAAACTATGAATACACATAAATTTAAACAAATGAAATAAAGAAAATAAAAAGAACAAATAAAAATGGGAAAATTTTCTGCGAAAAACTGGGATTCTGGGAACTAGAAAGATGAAAGTTAAATATTAATTTATATACAATGATTAAAAACTGGGATTCTGGGAACTAGAAAGATGAAAGTTAAATATTAATTTATATACAATGATTTAAAAGACATGGCTTTCAACCCTTCATTTTGGACTCATTTGGTGCTCTCTTGATGAGATAATATTAAAGGTTCCTATTTCTCCTCCAATTCTTGTTCTTCCCTTCAACTCCATCCCTCATTGATCCTTCAAGCTCAGGCACCACCTTCATGTTTATATTATTAATTTAAAACAATTTAATTATTTTTATAATATATATATATATATGATTTATTCAATTAAACTATATAATCATGCAAGTTTTTGAAATCCATAAAAAGCATTACAACAAAACTTTATTTTTTGTTGTTTTTAATTCAAAGTTACTTGAGGGACTATTTGATAATAAAAAAAAAATACTAATTGGTTCAAATAAAAAAATGTTCACAAACTACTAAATAAGTTGCCCAGAATTCATGAACTTTTTCAACAATTGCTACTTTTTACCCCTTTTTTTGTTATTTATATTTTTTTCATACAATGGTAGGAATTTACAAACCTGGTCCTCCAAATCAGACCGTTTTACTGGCCTTCTTCCAGATCCAGACCTGCGGCTTGCGCTCCCCATTGCACCATTTTCTTGATAAAGAAAATTAAACAATTTAAAATATAAATAAAATATTCAGACCTTTTTTTAATTAATAATAGAGAGTTAATTTGATTTAAAAGTTTAAATGTAGGCCAATTTTTTTATTTTTTAATATATATATATATATGCTAAAGGTTTCACATGCCAGCAGTATTAGCCCACTGTAAAAAGTATTAATGTGGGGATTTAAGAGCCTAAATTTAAATTCTATTAAACATTATGTAATAACTAATAATTGATCTTCGGTTATAGATGTAGACTTACAGTTCAAACATTATGTTTTTTGGTGAGGACGTATAAGCTAAATGATCAAATTTCTGACTCGTGCACATGCTTTTTATTTTATATGTGCTTATCACATTTGTCAAATATATATATATATATATATATTGAGCAAGAATTAAGGAAAAAGTTTTTGTAACATATGATCCCTAATTTTTGTTGGTATTTAACTAAAACACACCTACAAAATACTTTAAAAAATAAAAAATGAAATAAAAAAAATATACACCTACAAAATAAAATATCCAATGATACTTCTAGAAAAACTTCTTTATTCTAATGACGTGCAGTATGCGTTATCTAAGCCAAACATAAATGTATATATATAATATCTTGATTGAAAAATAACACAAGTTTAATTTATAGACATTCTTATTTATTAGTGAGACATTAATGAACACAAACATACATGTGTATATATATATTTACCACTTTCACATCAGTTATTCTTATCTATTGTTACTACGTTGGTGGGTGATTTATCTATTTTATTAATATATATATATATTAAATTATTTAATAAATTATATACTTTAATTTCAATTTCTCATCCATCTCAAGTTTCAGATTCATTGTAAACATGCAACATAAATTCAATCCAACATAATTCACACATCACATGCCAAAAAACAAACAAACAAACAAACAAATTAAAGCTTTAATATTTTCAAAATATTATTCAAAACAATTTAATTAATCAGTAATATATTCCTGTTATTTCCTAATTTATTTTTTTCTTTTTATACACATAATTTAATTTTCCAAAATATTTTTCTCATAATATAATATAATATAATATAAATGACCAAAAATTTTAGTTGATGTTTTTTCCGGCAAACGACAACAACTCACCGTTGATATTCAAAGGTGCGGATCCCGAGGCACGATGAGCTCGAATCGTACGGCTCCAGCTAAGGCCGGACTCTGCCGTGCTTTCAAGGAGGTGCCTCTCCGCCGGATCACGCCGGCCACCGGCGGCTTCGCCGGAGCCGATCATTGCTCTGATGAAGCTCTCCTCCATGCGATTCAAGAACGAAGCATGCCTCTCATCCGTCCAAACCCCTCCTGAGCCGTCGATCTCCACTCCCTCACAATGATCCATCGGTTTCAACGGTCCAGATTTGCCCTCCAAACTCACCGGTTCTGAACATCCCCCAAAACACACACCCTCTTTTTTTTTTATATACCATCACACTTTGATAAATATCTGGGCCTGATTCGCCACGTCAGCTTTAGATATTTTTTATTTTTTTATTTTTATTTGTTTTTTATTTTTGCCCTTTTTATGGTAAAATTACTTTAAGATCCTAAAAAGTTTTTTGAATTTTATATGCGCTTTTAGAAAGCCTAACTTTGTCTATTACGGATGTACCCTGTCCGTTTGGTCGTAATTGTGGAAATGCCACCACTCCCACGGGGTTCTAGTAATGAAACTAGCTTGCTCTAGCCTCTAGCTGTCAGCGTACTTTTTTTTTTTTACCCCAAATTGCCCTCATACTTTTTGGAGTATTTACTCGGGTAAATTTTATTTTATTTTATACCGCATTGAATTATTTCATTTTTTATATTGGGGTTTAAATTTTAATTTGAATCAAAATGATTATTTAACTTTAATTTTATTTCATCATAGGATTATTCAATAGATTCCGGCTTATTTTTGATAATGTAATGTCAAAAATTCTCTATTAACACATGAGATAAAATTATCAGCTGAACATGTAGCATGTCATATATATGATGGCATAGAATTTTGGCATATATATCATTAAAAATAGACTGTAATCTCTTAGGTGATCACTCAGTAAAACAAAATTAAAGTTGAGTAACTATTTTGATTCAAATTGAAGTTTGAACCCCCAAAATGTAAAAAAAGTCATAATTTGGTGTCATATAAAAAAAATTTACCCATATAGTTGGACTATATGAAAGGCAAGAAAAATTAAAAACAATGTACACACAATGTTTCATGATCTTTTCAAATATCTATGAATGTAACAAAGGGTTCATACCCTAGCAGTATTTTCTCATTATGAGAAACGAGTGTGAGACATTTAAGAGGTCTAAAGTTAGAGTCTCGTTGGATAAAGCGGTGATAACAAGTCTTCGATTTTAAATATAGGCTTGTTACCCGAATTTCATATCTCGAGTAAGAGAGCACGAGCTAGATGATCAATATCTCTGCCCATAGGTATGCTTGTTGTTTTCGTTAAAAAAACATGAATTTAAAAGAAAAAAATTCAAAATATAATAAAATATAGTTTTGAATCTAGTTCATATATTTCTAAACTTCTAATAATTATTTTTGTATTTTTTTTGGTAGTTTTACCATGAAAAATTCATAATGAAGAATGGGGCTATTGCTAAAATTTTAGAGAAGGGTATATATGAAAGATAAATTTTATTAATAATTTTTTGCACAAGGATATATACATGATCATTTTCTTTCTATGTATACAAATAATTTTGCCAAGTATATGTATTGTTCACATATATATAATTATTTGATTTTATTGGTATATATAAAGTCTAATTTTAATATCAAATCAAACACAAAAAAATATCTAAGAGGACTCACGTTGTGTCACCAAATAACAAAAGCATGTTTGGAAAATGGCACATCAACGCAACAAATATATATATTTAAAAAAAAATTAAGTAATCATAAAAAATAAATATCACCTTTTTTAATATATATAAAATGAAAAAAAAAACTCATATTTGGCCTTTTTAAACTCATGTAATCCATTTGATTTAATCAGTATAAAATAAATACTTAAAAAACTTTTTGTGAATTCTTTTATAATAGTTTTCCATCTTAAATCATAATTATTAAAAACTTAAAAATATTCCAATGATTATTTTTTCAAAATTAATATAATTATATATTTTATATATCAGTTATTTCCCCACTAAAAAGTACTAAAAAATATCTTAGCTTTAATTTTTTTAAACAATAGTACTAAAAAATATCTTATCTTTAATTTTTTTTTTAAAACAATAGTACTAAAAAAATATCTCAGCTTTAATTTTTTTTAAAAAGAAGTACTAAAAATATCTTAGCTTTATTTTTTATACTAAAAATATCATAGCTTTTAAATAAAAAGAAGTACTATATCTTAGCTTTTAAATTTTTTTAAAAAAAGTACTAAAAAAAATCTTAGGCTTTATTCGCCACGTCAGCATTTTGATATTTGTTTTTTTGGAGAAACTAATCTTGGAAGAAAATCTAATTTTCATGCACTTTTCGGGAAATGCTTCATTTTGGACCCAGAAAAGTCTTCGAATTTTTTATCTTAACTTTTTGGAAAAGATTAAACCAAACTTTATTATCGGAATGACAACGATATTGCATTATAATTACGGAAATGCCATTTGAGATAGGACCGAACTAGCTTAGGCTGTCCAGGTACTCTCCTTTTGGTTTTCGGAAAGTGCCCTCGACCTTTTGGATTTAGATTTTTGCATTCTCTTTATATAAATATAGGAGAACCGGTTATATAGTGACGTCCATAGATTTCAAAAATATCTACAGTAGTGGTTTGATCATCATATACAATTAATGAAAATGTGTTCTATAGTATTGTACAATATCATAAACAGTAAATGATGTACAGTATTTATATAATAAACAACCATTGAATAATGATCTATTGGTTTTAAATCAAACATCCATAAAGAACAGTAATTTAGGGATTTACCTAGATTATCTTTTGTCTATATATATATTGAGGGTAGTCATCTACGAATGTCTGCAGATAAGCAATCTAGAGCAGAATCCAACGACTGCAAAATCACTCATTCTCATCGACAGTAGTAAATAGTAACACTAAACAGTTACTTCAAACAATATTATGAACAGTTAAAAATTAAGTTTTACAGTATTGTAAACAATTGCTTACACAATGTCAACCAAACAACTACCTAGTATAATAATTCTGGTATTGTTTATGCACTTGTATTATTCTCTCTCTATCGAACATGTGCCATATATATATAGGGATATGAATGAGCAGAAAATTAATTGAATATATTATAAAAATTTATTTAGCCAAATAACATGTGGATTTTTTAAAGGCAAAGTAGTGGAAATTGCCAAAAACCCGCTTTTTAAGTTTGTAAAATTGCTAAAACACCCAGTTAGTTTCTGCAATCCCCAAAATCCCCTCCTTTTTAAACTCTATGTTTTCAAACCTCCAAACCACATAGCGGATGTGAGCGGAGTGAGTTTCAAATTTTTTTGGACGAAAAATGCCCTTGCGATGGGGGAGTCGTGGTCTGCGACCATCTCGGCGATTTGAGAGGAAGTGGGCGGTTTTTCCAGTGAGGGTAATCTCTGAGAGCAATTTATTGGAGCCTTTTACTTGCTTTTTCTCAACTCACGTCTTGACTTTTCCATTTCAAGTCGTCTCGAAGTTGTCTCTCTAGCGAAGCCTCTGTAATTAGCATTTCATCGACTTTTCCCTTTCCACGGTATCTCGAAGGAGAAGTCCCCAGCGTAACTAGTTGGCATTTCATTAGTTTTGCAATCTAAGGTATTGAGTATGGTTTTATGTTAAGCTGTTTTTATTCTGAAAGAAAGATTTTTTTGGTTTTGTTTTTGTGCTCCTGTTTTTGTTGGAAGATATTGAAGTCTGCGAGAATTTCTATTTGGGGTTTTGTTAGTCTCGAGATTTCTCATTTGGGGTTTTGTTTTGTTTTGCGTTTTAGTATGTATACACTATCGAAAATAGTTTTTCGATTGTTATGATTTATGTAATATTTATAATGTACATTTCCCCTTTTCGTTTGATATAGTTCTGTGAGTTTTCTGAAAGGAGGTTGGCGTTTAAGAAATGAGATATTCTGAGTTTAAAATTTGTTGTCTCTGTTTAAGTATTATACGTCTACTGTTTAAAAATGGGTCTCGTTTAACATTTTATATCATTTCGTTTAATAGCGAGAGTTCTAGTTTAAAACCTTATATTTCCGCTTAAACTTTTTATCAGTCTGCGTATTGAATGTGTTGTTATTATGCAGGAGCTTGTGATTATGGCGGTCGACCCTAGTTAATGGGCGATGCTATTTGCACTGGTTGTGGAGACCTTAGAATTGAAAAGATAACATGACTCGACCTTCTGGGAGATTATTCGAAGGACACCGTTTGCGAGTTATTTGGTGGAGGCTATATACCAGAGAGGGCCCTTCTTGATTCTCTTTTTGCAAAAGTGCGATGGTCGCGCTGATAAATTCGAGGATCGGGAAAACCCTCGCGAGTTTTGAGACCTCGAGATGTGGCCCCTCGTTCTTGATGCTGCGTTGCGATAGCGGCCAGTTGGTCTTTCGAGAAGAAGAAAACTAGGTCGGCGTTCGAAGGGCCGGTATCTATCGAAAGACCATGAGAGGCAGGAGACTCCATCGAGAGCACTGCAGTGCGACTTGTTCGACGGAGGGAGAAAAAGATAATTTTGTCGAACTCGGATGGTGTACCTCGTGAGGGAACGATCCTCTTCCCAAATACATCATGCTCGGTTCGAGGCCCGGATCGTTGATTACGTCGATGATCTACTGACCCTCCGGCAAGTGGCGGTCCGCGAGTGACGTTAGGCGAAGATGCACGCGCAACTCTTGATCTTGACGAGATATTGATGACCCGGTTTCACTCGGCTGTCAGCGCATGTTGGTGTCGGAAGGGCGTTCTGCACCGGTGCGCCATCCCTCGAAAAGGCGAAAGCACGGGATGAGCAGGCGTCGGGAATTTGGCGAGCGAGCGGCGTCGTCGGGAAGGTCGTTCAAAGGCGGCCACATTCGAGAGAGACTTGCGAAAAAAGGGAGAGCAATCTGCCTCATGTCTCGCGCCCGGTGACGATGAAACAATACTAACACCATCGGTGGTGATCTTTGTTGTTGAGAAGGATCATCGTAGATGATGTGGCGTTCCGGCATTTGTTGAGGAAGGTGGTTGACTCTCTTCTCGATGAAATCCTCGACCCGGTGGAACCGGTGCGAATGCTGGCAGTCAGATGAGCGATCCACGAAGATCGAGAACAAGTTAAGGGTGTGTCTCCCCGATGATCTTTGTTGTCAGGACCACGATTGAGAAGATCGTCGAATCCGTTCTTGCGTGGCCGTGGCCGTGGCAGCATTCCATAACCAGAGCGGGACATGATCCCACCATAGCCAGAACCATGTAAGGATGTGTGCCGCGGTTGATCTGTGCGCCGTCGTCCCAGCGTCGAGCCGGACACAATCCCATGACAAGAACAACCATGTAAAGATGTATGCTGCGGGTTGATCTTTGTAGCCATCGTCCCGCATCGAAGGAAGATCTTCTTTCGAAGACCCCGAGCCGAGACGGCGGAGAGATGATCGAGCCGATCGAAAATTGGACGAGGGCTGACTCGGAAAGCTTTTTATTCGAAGAAGAAATGGGTTGGCACGTAGTCGTCTTAACAAATCTGGCGAGGAGTTGATGAGGATCTTCCTCGAGCTGCTCTATGGGCGAGAGTAAGTGTAAAGTTTTTATGATATTGTTTAAAGGTTTTATTATAGTGTTTAACTATTACCTAATAGTGTTTAATACTTTTATGTTATCGTTTTAATTTGTTTACTTAACATTTAATTATATATAATATCATGTAACGATTGATAATATCATTTTAAATATTTATAATATGGTCTTATTATATACATTGTCGTTTAACCTCAGCATTTGTCGTGTGGAAGAATAGCCTGTCATCGGCTTTCCTCACAGCGACAAATTACTACTGCTGTGCTTGAGGGGAAGGAGATGGTCAGTTTGATGATGTGATGGGCGCTTTCGTGTCATAGTACAAAAAGTCGGCGAGCAAGAAACCGTATCCTTACAAGAGCGCCTCCGATCACCAGAACTAGCTTAGCATTGTTTATGTCAGCAGGGGCGGCGCGCGGCACGATTATGGCTATGATCGGGGATGCTGTGCATAGCGCGCATGAAGTTCAGTGTCGTCCTCCCGATAATCATGAATGGCGGCTTCCATGCCGTGCGTCCCAGACGATGATAAACAAGAATATAGGCGTTATTCTTACGTATCAGAGTGCGATAAGGGCGCGTTGGACATAGTAAGTTCTTTAATTATGTCAGATTAATATACGTATGTGTTTAAATTGGTATTCTAATCTCGACTTGCGTATCTGGCGGTCGGAATCTATTCGACATTTGTGTCGATATGGAGTCGGCCAGTCGGCAGACTGAAAAGTACACTCGTCGTGCGACAGCGAGCACCCGCCAAAAACAAGGAGAGCGTCGGTTACGCGGGATCTACGTCATGCGGTTTATCGAGTAATTACTGGGGTGAGAAGTTACGACTACGCGAGATAGGCGTTCCTTACCTCGATTAGGTATGTTACCCTCGTACTTAAGGAGGGAGGCGGTAGGCGTCCGTGACAAAGGGGTAAGTCATGGCGGGTTAAATTTTTGTTTTTGAAGAACATATCATGTATATCTGAATGTCGATTTTGTTTTCGAATGTACATCTGGACAAATTCAATTCATTGTTTTTCGTGTTAGAAGGCGTGACTTGTATATCTTAATGTAAATTTTGTTTGTTTTTGAATTGTAAAAGCGAGGTTAAATTCGATTCGGTTTCATTTCATTGTTTTAATTTACGTTCTGAATTGTGTACGTTTCACTTTCATTGTTTAAATATACTATATATCGTTTAAACGTCGGTTGAAATATTTCAAATTACAGTGTATCCGTTTAAAATAACAATGTCTCTGTTTAAATATGGAAGAGTTGCCCATCGATACACAATGTTTCCCACATATCGTCGTCGGCTTATTACGATGCCTAGTCGGTGACAGTTTTCATTCTGAGATCGTTGATTGTGACGGATCCATGGCGGTGAGTCTGCAATGTAACTTCAGCGGACATCAACGCTTGCGACTCGATCCTCTTTCGATCCTAGGTCGCCCGGGTTGTCTTCTCGTCGCGGTGATCATGAGCGAAGCTCGCGATTCCGTCACGAAGACTGTCGTACGTCGGGTTTGGGAAATATAGCTTCCTTATGCGCCCGGTTGTAATTGTCGGCGGTGAAGTACCGCTAATAAATCGATCTACGTTGGTGTGCATGCGCATTATTGCTTTGCCCAAAGCGTGTTTCAGAGGATACCATAAACTTGCCACCTTCGACATGAACAAGTTCGATGGCGAGATCTACGAGGAGTTCTTCTGCGTTTGGTGCGATCGCCCGTAGCGATCGTCGACCAGATGACCAATCACGAAGATTTTGGTTGTCCTCGACAATGATCTCTACCTTGAATGTATGTACGGGCGTAAAGTGGGTCTCCCATTTGTTAAAGCTTGCTCACGTCGAGTTCACATAACATGCGCATCAACTTGAACACGGCAAATAAGGTTAAACAAAAGGCGAGTGATGGTTAAATAATTACGTAAAACATGTTTGAACATTATTGTAAATATTTAAAGCGAAAGGATTAATATTTAAAAAGTCGAGATAAGTGTAATTAAACAAAGATTGAGAATGTTTAAAGGGTGACAGCTAAATGTTAAGTGTAAACCAACATTCGCGGACCTTATGGAGTCGACCATTTTTACGTCGCCGGTAAATGGCGAGCTTCCTTGATCAAGCGTTGAGCGACTCATGACGTTTGAATACATCTCACCCCAGCGATCACCTCCGAGCGAGATAATTCGACCCGATGTGCCATATCCGATTTATTAATCGACGGTGATGAGCTTGGGTGATGTGGCCTGCGGTTCATTCACGGTATCGTCGAAATCTTTAGCCGTGGATGCCCGCGCTGATCGCGGAAGCGTATAGACCCGACCTCCTCCCTCGATGCCTTCCCAAGTCGAGCGTTGGCTTTTCGTAAAATTGGCCTCCAAATGTCGAAGGCGGTATGCGTGTGGCGAAGAAGGGAAGACTCTGCCAATTGCGCTCACAAGGCCCTTGGACACGTCCGACACGAGGTAATTATCTCGTGATAATCTCCATCCTCGTATAAGGCGTCGCCTAACTTAGATATAAACCAAGTCCGATTGGCGTCGGTCTCGTTGTCGACTATCTCGAAGGCGGCGATGGAAAAACCATTGTTTCCATCTTTTACTGTGGCACGATGGTGTACCCGATATTTTCCAGGAGGTGGGTACCATCGAGAAGCATATGACCCGGCTGCAAAGCCCTCTTGAATCCTGATACCTTGTCGAAAGAAAAGAATGCACGTTTAAAAGCGATCAGCGTCTCTTTCCACGATCGCCAGCACTGCTCAGGGTTGTCTCGGCCGCCTTATCCACATACCAAAGCAAGCGATCGTGGCTGGAGATGTCAGCTTGCGTCGAGACCACCGGGCATGCTCTTTTTCCCCAACCAAAGCACGCTTGTATGGTATGTGGACAGCATGTTCCCTGCAGCATGTCATACGAATGTCGATGGCCTTATACGAGGGGCGGTTCTTGAGCTTACGAATCGCTCGTGCGCTAACCCGTTTTTGGGCACTTTCGGATGTGACGCTCGAACCTATGCCACCACCCTGCAAGTGTGTAGCGGGTTGATTGTCTTGATTACGAAAGTATTTTTGTTATACTCTTTTGATGCGTGAAAGGCGCCAGCGACGACCATCGGCGCATTCCACGATCGCCCGATGTTTTTCGTTATTTATGAATTTGAAGTCGAAAATTCCTTTTGATTGCATGATTTCGAAAGTACATCACTGAAATCTTCGACACGCAGTCAAAGCGTTGTCAATATCCAACATGACCCTTGGAATGATCGGCGAGGAAGGAAGACATCCAGCGCCGTCGAGATCGCCATGGGGATGAATGTGAGCACTCATGCGAATCGAATTCTGTCGATCACTTGATCGAATGAAAAGATCAATATGTTAAGCGGAGAATATAATGTTTAAGTGATAATGACAATATTTAAGCGTTAACTTAAATACTTAGCGATGATGGACATATTTAAACACTAATGGCCCCAGAACAGTTGGAGCAATTAAAAAGAGAAGGAACTTCTGACGAGCAAAACTTCGTTTTTCGTTAGGATCGGCAATCGCGCATTTTACGTCTCAGCGACAAGATCGACTTCTGACACATTTGAAGATGGAATGCGCGTGGCACATCCAGTGGAAGTCGAGCGTCGTTTTCTATTAGGGCGAACCGTTTTATATCCATCGGTGTGATGAACTTAACTACGAGCAAGAGAAACTTGAGGACCCCATCGAGCTCACGTATCTCGGCTAACACCAACTCCCGAAAGTGCGGGCAGTGAGCATTTAGCACTCTTCCTCCCAGTTGAATCTAGCAATACCACTAAAAACTCTCCAGCAATATATCGGTCGAAAACCAAATCGTACGATTCAGAATGAAATGAAGAACAAACATAAGCCGAAGAAGAAGAAGAAGAAGAAGATGTAAACAACAAACAACAGTCAGATAGGCAAACAAGAAAAGTGCGTATATATATATATATCATTGTCGCTGATGAAGACAAAAAGTGCGTAGAGGTTAGACTAGGCGTGATGTGATTGGGCGGTATTTTTCCCTCCGTCGGGAAGAAAAAAGGAAAAAAATATACGTATCGCGATGAAGATGTATTGTACATCGCTCGACATGAGTATCTATTTAGCCGTCGAGTTTTTATGTTTAAAAGCAGATATCACATAGTGTTTTAACATATGATTACGGTTTTAAATAAAGTCTATATCATGTAAATAATACGTAAAAGCGTTTAAATATAGTGACTTAGCTCATTTAAAATATTTGTTATTGTTTAAATTGAATGCTTTTCATTTGACGTCGCGTTGAAGATGGAGTTTACCTCCTGGTCGATTTGATTAAACATCTTTACGTATTTTTCTTAAACGCCGTTGTCGTTGTTTAAGAGTAGCGATCGTATTGTTTAACTTTTTCTATTGTTTATAATGGCGTTCTTTTGTTTTCCCATTTGTTTTTACTAGGTCTCTGTTTAAATTTCGAGAAGTTCACATTCGAATAAAACATTCGTTTCTGACATTTACAAAACATTTACAAAACATTTGACATTTACAACATTGCTGAGGACTTTTTGGACACTCACGGCTCGAGCCCTCGTATATGAGACAAGTATGCATACATTCGAATGCTCGCGGCGGTTCGCGTAACATGTCGCGTCAACGAACACGCTGCAACATCGACATTAAAAAGGTTAAACAAACACATTCATGAAAGCGACTATTAATCGATGTAGTGAGTCGGACTTAGCGAATCTTGTGTAGTTAATGTGCTTCCCGCTCCTCTTGAGGTAAATGTGGCACCTATCGAGTTAAAATTCCCTTTTAGCGGAAGCCGACTCTACATTTTTAAACAAATCGAGACCTACTAAATCACTGATTTACAACTTTACACCAACTACG
>NC_052486.1:20130441-20214511 GCF_009730915.1 Dioscorea cayenensis subsp. rotundata | reverse complement strand
TTCATCTGGCCCATGTAGCAATATAAGATCCTCATCAACTCCGTCAGATCATAAGACGCCATGTGCCAACCCATTTCTTCTTCTTCTAATAAAAGCTCGGTCGCCCGTCCCATTATCACGATCATCTCTCGCCGCCTACTGGGTTCTTCAAGATCATCTTCCTTCACGGACGACGGCGGTTAACATCAACCTGCATATCCACATGGTCGTTTGCTGGGATTGCGTCTGCCGTGCTGGTTTTCGCGACAAGATCAATCGCGGCATACATCCTTACACGGTCTTGGCTATTGTGCTCCGCCTGATGCTGCATCGTCGCCATCGCCACTTAACAGATTGAACGATCTTCTCAACCGTGCTTCGATAACATCATCACTGGAGACGAACCTTAACTTGTTTTGATTCGTGATTGTGGGTCTTTCTTTTACTTAACCCCAGCGTTGCCATCGTCATCGATTCATAAGAAGAGAGTTGATCCATCTTTCTGGATCGAAGGCCGGCCATTCATCATCTGGATGTGTCTCCACCGGCACGCCATGTCATCAATCCATGAGACTCAAGATTAATGATCACCGATGGTGTGTTATTTTTTCATCTGCCACCGGTGGTGGACAGAGTGCGGATTGTTCTCCTCTTTTTTCGCAAGTCTCTCGAACGGCTCGCTGAACGACTCCTTCCCGACGAGCATCGTCACACGATCGCCTGCTCGTCCTGTGTTTTCTGAGGATTTCAATTGCCGGAACGTCCTTTCTAGTTTCAACATTTAGCGACGTTGAGTAAACTCCTGGCCATCAATATTTAGTGCATGCCCAGATAAGAGGCTTGCGGGCATCTTCGCCTGTCGGTGGGTCAGCCACTGGCCCAGGCCGCCATGGCCTGGGCCACAAACGGGACCCGTTGTCGTGGTACGGGTTGTCAGTAATCCGGTGCGGAGGGGAGGTCTTGACGAGGAACGCTGCGGCGAGTGGTGGGTAAAGGAGAACGACGTCCAACAGGCATTTATGTAGGTCACTCTTTCATCCTACTCAGCAAGTGGGGTTCGAGAGATAATATCCGGTTCCGGTTAGTTCTAACAAATTTTTCTTCAAAGATTCACGAACTGCCTGAGAAACTAACATATGTAACCAAACAATTTTAAATAAATTATTCATTTTAACTATAAAACTATATTTTAAATGTGGTGTTTATATATTTAAACGTTATAGAATATAATTAAACTGGAGAACAAAATATTTAAACCATGTTAATAACGCTAAACTGAATACTAAATAATTAAATAAATGTTTAAACATTAAAGACTTATGTTAAATGTTTGATGATTATTACCTCTTTTCCATCGAGATGGTTTACGTTGGTTTCTGCCGCTGTCATTTAGTATTTTCAATTTAGACAACATCCTGGTTTCTACCGTCGTTTTCTTCCCGTCTTGCCACAGAAACCGCGCTACGCGATCGAGTAACCCTTAACGCATTCTGTCGTCTTCCTAGGCATCTATTGCATCAGCCATCGCTGTAATATCCTCCATAAGCCATTTCGGCTGCTCGCTCACGCCAGACGCCTCACGGCCGGATCATCGACATTACAATCTCCATCCGCTTCAACCGAGCATGACGATTTGAAGAGGATCAGACTATGAGGTACAACATCGAGTTTCGACAAAATTATCTCTTCTCCTCGTCGAACAAGTCGCACTGCAGTTGCCTGAGCGTGTCTGCCTCTCGTAGGTTTTGGTGGGTACCCTCCCTTCAACGTCGACCGCTTGGCTTCGAAGACCATCGTTGCCGCCATCGCACGCATTAAGAACGAGGCTACATTTGAGGTTCGAAATCAAGAAGTTTCCGATCTTCCGAATTACGGCGACCATCGTATTTTTGTAAAAGAGAATCAAGAAGCGGTCTTCTTTGTATATAGCTTCCAATCAAATAATCGCCGTAAACTTTCACAGCAATCTCCCGTTCGTAGGGTTGTTATTTTCACAAGTAAAGCCCACTACTGATGTCAATACATCGCCCATTAACTAGGGTCGACCATAATCACCGTCGTGACTATATACAACATTCAACATTTAGATTCAAAAGTTTAAGCAAGATTTGGGTTTTGAACGGTAATCGCTTATTAAACGTGATATCAAATGTAAACAGAGACCCAAATATTAAATGTATACGGTATTTAAACAATGTATAAATAAAACTTAAACCTGTAACATCTCATTTCTAAACGTCAACCTCTATTTAAACAAGCTATATCAAATGAAGGGGAATATACATTATAAATATTTACAAATCATAACACCTAAAACTTTTCTTAAACAGAGATGCATTTAAAATACAAACAAAACAAAACTCCTAGTTTAGAAATTCCTTCTAACAGATTAACAAACCCCACCGAGAAATCTCCTCAGACTTCAATAGATCTTCCAACAAAAATGTGAACACAAAACAAACCGAAAAATCTTTCTTTTCGTAATGTAATCGCTTAACATAAAACACAGCTTGTCAACACTCGGGACTGCAAATCACGACATGCCACTAGCTGGGACTTCTCCCTTTCGAGGATACCGGAGTAGAAAAGTCAAGAACACAGAGAGCGTCACGCAGAGACAACCCTGAGACGCCTGCATAAACGGAAGGTCAAGACGCTCAGATAGTCGAGAAAGAACTGCGGAACCGCTCCAATACTCAAGGCTTCTGCATGGCCTCACCGAAAACCACCCTCTAATTTTCTCTCAAATCGGCCGACGATCACTGAACCACGATCTCCCTCACGCCAGCATGGGCATTATTCGGCCCATAAAATTGGAAACTCACTCGCTCACACATCCGACTATGCGCTCGTGCAAGCTCGAAAACATAGAAGCTTTAAAAAGGAGGGAGTCAGTAGACGGAAATTAATCGGTATGCTTTTGGAAGAATTTTGCCAAACTTAGCCAGTCTAATTTCCACTAAAACAATCATAGACGATTCATGATACACTTTGACAATTATGTAAACCCACCACCAGATACTAGAGTTGACACAAAACCTTAGATAAAAATGTATACGTCTAGTGGCAAACGGGCAATGCAGGTCTGGATAAGAATTTTTCCTGGAAAATGCATAAATGTAAGTTTCATTTAGACAAATTAAAAACTCAAAAAATTAGTGACAAATATATGCAAAACTAATGAGGAAAAATTAAAATCTCAAAAAGTTCCCTGGTTTGTTTGCACCACATGAGCATCAGTGCATCACCACAAGCACCACAAGCACATTCACATGAACATCACACTGTACATAAATTTTTCCCAAATTTTCATCAACTTCTACATTTAAACAGCAACAATAATAGGTCATAACCATCACATAACACTGCGGATAAATCAAATGAAACCACAACTCATTTGATACTAACAGATATAGTTCATGAACCAGTGGTTGTCAGTACTACAACTGAGTCTGTATCATACAGAACTCTGAAAAGAACTGAGCATGGTTTTTAGAGCAACTGGTTGCATAGTTGTAAGTGGATTTTATATCATTATGAGAAAAGTTTCTGCCGCATTGTTGTTATGTGATGATTGGTGAATTGTTCAGTCCCCGCCGACCTGTCTCTTCCATGAGTCCTCCACAATAAGCTCGTCAACTCCCCAATCTTCATAACTGTGGAAAAACATTGATGTGATTGTGATGACGATGCGTGTATAGAAACTCACTTGGTTAGCAAACGAACAAAGGGATATGAGTAATTTGGATTGCTTACCTTCCATCAGGTAGATATCGGCGGATGGTGAATGGTATTTTGCGCTGCCTGAGTTCCTTCATTGCGATCTAAATTTTGCAAGAGGTAACAGTAAGCTGTGCATCAATGACCAACTCTAAATTGAATATGACGTGGAGCTTTAATAAAATATAACTCACAATAATGAAAACGCATAGAGAAATAAAATTAATGGCACTAGTGTGATCTTGCATACATTGTTGAAATTTTTTTATAAAAACAATCAGTGCAAAGACATATTTCAATATTTAATAACGGGAACTGTGGAACTTTAATTTGAAACAAGACACACTACTTGGTGAGAAATTGAATAATTCCATACTCAATTCCATCATAAGAAACAAAAAAATAATAAACAAATTAACCATGAGTAAGGCCTCAAATATTCATACAAGATCCATAAGCAATCGCTTGTCAAGGACAATAACCACATAATTTTTACACATGACAAACTTTATCTAGTTATACACCCCACTCTTTTCTAGGGCAGGGAATGAGTTGTATGGTTAGCGTTAACCACAATCTAAATTCAATGCTTGGGGTGTTTGGTTGGAGATTATAGGTCAACAACCAACAAAACACCAGCAAAACATAAACGAGGCTCACAAAATGCAATCACTTTCTTCCTCCTCCAAGTAAGTGCAATTGTAAGTTTTCCAAGCCTTATATACTAATGAATAAAGAACTTGGCTTATACCTGTTAGCTACAAGACAAAGATAGACATGGAACAGTGATTTCGGTAACAATTGGATGTCACAGATGGCAACAAGATTCCTATACCCAAGGGCATTAGAATAACATGCTCTGGTCAAAATAAACCTGATCAAGGGAGTTTATGACAAATTTTAAGCTACAGTTAGAGAACTGAACTTTATACCTATTGCTGTAAATGGGTCACATTAATTGAAACTACTTTGAAGGAGCAGTATTTTAAGCATTGGAACCAAGCAAGGAATGCATGGTTTTAGGTATTCATTCCAAAATCAAGAACCATGCGATTGTATTTCTCAGGTCTAGATTTCCTAGATGTAGGCCTGAATTAGAATCAACCCAATCAGAAGGGATGACGTAAGAATTACCTCCAATGGATCAGTCTCACCCTCTAGCTCTACCATCACAGGCGCATTCATGCTGTTGACATGGATGAACATGAGAATGTCTATAAATAAGCAATAATTGAACTCATTCAGATACAACCGTCAAAAGGATAAACCTGATCTGTAGTGCACGTGTGCCCAAGATTCTTGCTCTCTCATACTTTGTCATGTACTTTGATGTTTTCCGAGGCCGTTGAACTGGTTCTTGCTCTTCTTTTTCTTCACCTTCTGCACCTACAAAAGTATCCGGAACATCTTCATTGTTATTTTCAACATCCTCCTCTGCTCCTTCCTGCAAATGAAGGATTCAGGGTTACACAATTTCTTAGTATTGTGGCAGGCAGTGTTAAGAGTTAGATTCATACCTCAATCTCAGGTTCTGGGGGCTCGTCCTCATACCTGCACAAATATACATTGTCAAGAGGGAGCTAAGATTTCGAAAACAATATATACATACTAATTAAGAAAAGTCGCAAACGCCATTTCAAGAACTAGCTTGACCAATTCATAAAAACATTGTGAAAAATTTTGGCACATTTAAAAGTTGGGATTTTAAATTAGAATTTGTTATTTAGCAGAATTTAACCATTGTTGCATCTCAAGAATTGTGGACATGTAGTAATATTATACTTTAAGTTGCCTCATCATCATTCCCAACATGCATAAATATTGAAAAGACTATCATGGGCAAGCTAACTAGAGCATTTAATCATTAATCCTAATTGGTACATAAATTATAATTCATCCAAGTGAGCAATTTCTATGAACATCATCATCAGGTTTCCTTCTTGAACGATCCACACAAACAATATCTAGCAATACTAAGGACAGATTCATTTACATTACCAAAAATATTGATGAAATTGCAATGAATGCATAAACAACTAGAAAAACAACAAAGTATTACATAAAAGTGAAATTTCATATAATAATGATATTTAGCAGCATATTTTTCAACAAACCAGATTAAAAGTGATGAAAGGAAGGAGGAAGAAACATACAAAAGGCACCAGCCCAAACAGAGTCTTATAAAATACTTAATATAAACAACTTTAGCCAACATACAAAAACACCTTCTTTAATTTCAAACACATGACATGAAATGTAAGGTCCCCATGACAAAATCCAGATACAAGTAATTGTTAGACAAAATTTATATTCAAAATAAAGTTGCAATAGCCTACTACACTTCACCATTCACTCTTTATACTGCATATTGTTACAGCATGGGATAAAATGAAGTAATATGCCCCTACACTAAACCATCTCAATAAGAAACATAAACTTCCAATTATAAATAGGCATTACATTAAAAACAAGATTGGATACCAAGAACAGACTTGTATGTGATAAAAAAATCGTTTGGACGAAAAATTCCAATTCTTTGTCTAACATAGCATTTAAACAGTCAAATCAATGCAAATATAAGCAATCTGGTCATGGTTCAATTTCATCTTGGTGCTAGTTTCAACAACTACTACTACTTGAAAATCAATTTCGATTATACAATGTCTAATCAAAACAAATAACATCCTCAAATGTTACTCTAATTAGAAAAAAGAACAAAACACCTATTCAATCTAGCAAAATACCGATCATCCATCCAAAAAATCCAACAAAACCATCAAACCATGCTATAAAACGATGAAAGATTACAAATTCGATCAAACGCATCAACATAAAACTAATTGGAAAGCCAAATAACTAATAATCAAAAACCCCAACCCTGGAGACAAAGGGCAACAGAACAATACCAATCCTCGAACCCCAGCATCCGGACAATTGGGGAAAAACACGGCAAACAGAAAACAAGGAACAACAATAGGATTCAAAGGAAGATGAAGAGATAGAACTGACCCCATATCCATGTCATTGTAGTCATCGTCCGCCATTGATGCGAGAAGAGCTTCCCTAAGAACACCGACCAAAACCCTAGAACCCACAGGAGAAGCAGCCCTTCGATTTATTTATAAAAGAAAAGAAACCTTTTTACGTTTAGACCCCTGCACAAGCTCAAATTACATATATAGCCTATCAAATTTTACACCTTCCATTTATGAGAGCCCGCAATCCGGCGCCGTTGGATTAACATTTGATCCAACAGCTCACCCAACCTCCCCATTAGAGCCCATGTTAATAGCCATTGGGTCAACATCCAACGGCAAGACCCACCCCTCCTCTTTTCGCTCACTCTCTAGATATTAACTCCACTAGTCTTTTTTAAGCTTTTTTTTACTTTTCATCATCAGTTTATATTTTATGAGAAATGCTATATAGGCCAATTTATTTGGCTGAAATCACAGGCTGAATGACGTGGTTGCCTACGTGGCAACCATGTCATCAGTTTTCTTTCTCAATGCTGATTAAAAAAAACAAAACAAAAATCCCAAATCTCTTCCCTTCTTGGACAGAACGTATTCTTCTTCTTTTCTTCTTCCAAGCCTCTCATCTCTTCTCTACCGAAGCCGTCATTCCTCATCTCCTCTCCAAAGCCGTCATTCCTTATCTCCTCTCCAAAGCTGTTGCTCCTCATCTCCTCTCTGAAGCCGCCGCGAAGCCGCCGTGACTCATCTCCTCATCTCCTCTCTACCGGAGCCGCCGCTCCTCATCTCCTCTCTACCGGAGCCGCCGCTCCTCATCTCCTCTCTGAAGCCGCCGTGACTCATCTCCTCATCTCCTTTCTACCGGAGCCGTCGCTCCTCATCTCCTCTCTAAAGCCTCAGAGACTCATCTCCTCATCTCCTCTTTATTGGAGCTGCATGGCCATTTTGCCGAAAAAAATTGTGATCTATTTATCTAAAGTTCTTCTTCCAACAGGAAGTACCTGTTAGGCTCATTTCGTTGCATTTTCATAGTCTACACACCTTTGTGATGCCTCTTCTTGCTCTTGTATTTATGTTTGATACACTGGTGCAATTCCCACTGGTGGAATAATCATTATTCTTCAGGTCCATTATAGGGAAGATGAGTCATGGTTTGTTATTTTTTTTTGTTTTTTGAAAAAAGTTTGTTATTTTGATGATTTCTCATTTTTGAGGAGCAAAGAGAATGTCTTTTTACTCGCAATTATGAATTACAAAAAAGGAGAGAGATAGTTTAAATCTCTTCATAGCAAGATTTATTTTTCAGCAAGGGTAAGTACAAAACACAGATGTTGATAAACATTTTCTTCCAAAAAGAATTTAACTTAGATTCATGGTGACTAAACAACAATCAGTAATTCATTTTGTTCATTAGGAAAATGAAAAACTGAAGTCAACTTTGAGGAAAACAGAATAACACATGAGGATCGGTTTGATTTATTGTTACAAAAAGTCATACAACATACTAAATGTGAAATTTATCAAACCATAGTAGCGAATCGGCTCAGGCATTGATGGTAGCAAGTGGATAATAGTAGATGATAAAGAGATCCAAAATTTAAGATGAGGTCAATTGGCAGCGGAGAATCTAAAAGCAGATGGTCAGCATATGCTTGGCAGCAGATGGTCTGCATATGCTTGGCAGCTGCTTGAAGAACCATTCCCTGTTCATGATGCCTCTGTTTTCATTTATCATTATTACATCATATAAATGCATCCTGCTTCAACGTCCAAAGCTAAAAAGTCTCTCTTCTTACCCTAAAACATCTTCAAATCTAAACAACAAAAGTTAAACAGTTATTAAATTTTATCCATTCATACTAATCATCCCATGGTTTGCTATTGCTTTAAAAAGAAGAATCTTCATAAGGAGGTTGTAACACAAAGTACCATTACATTACTAGTAGAAACATTAACTGATTCTAGATAAATGGATGGTTAAACACAACAATACTAAAGTTGCTGAAGTTGCAGAGGATGATCACTCAAGAGAAATCGAATTTGTGGCTTCGGAGAGGAGATGAGGAGCGGCGGCTCCGGTAGAAAGGAGATGAGGAGATAAGGCTCTGCGGCTTCTGAGAGGAGATGAGGAGCAGTGGCTTCGAAGAGGAGATGATGAACGGCGGCTTCGGTAGAGAGGAGATGTGGAGCTGCAGCTTCGGAGAGGAGATGGGAGGCTTCAGAGAAGAGATGAGAGGGGCTTGGAAGAAGAAAAGAAGAAGAAGGCGTTCTGTCCAAGAAGGGGGGAGGTTTGGGATTTTTTTTTTTGTTTTAATCAGCATAGAGAGAGAAAACTGATGACATGGTTGCCACGTAGGCAACCACGTTATTAGGCCTGTGATTTTGGCCAAGCAAATCGGCATGTATAGCATTTCTCATACTTTATATGTTTAGTTTAGTATATTATTTTATTTATATCCACCTCCCTGTGGTTTTCAAATACTTTTAGAAATGTTTTTTTACAATATCTTGAGATTTATTTATTTTTTTTGCTTATATAAAAATCATAATTTCTTGGTCAATTGACACAGAGTTTTTCTAATGTCCCTGAAATTAAAAATTATAACTAAATTTACAATTAAAAGTTCTGCTATTGGCCACATTTGTAATAAAATAATTTAATTATTGAATAAAAAAATTTTAGATAGTCATTAATTATTTATGGAGATTGAAACAGGAATAAATTAAATGTTAGGGGTCAATATAAAAAATAAATAATATTAAAAAAATTGATTGGAAGCGATTAATAGAACCATGTGAATTGTGATAGAAAGAAATTTGATTGAAATTGAAATTGGAAATATGGATAATCGGAAAAAGGTAGATGATTAATGCTTGCCTAGTTGAGTATGTTCTTTGGCAAAAGGTTTATGTTATGTGTTGTGATCTTTCTTGCACCTGTCCATACATATAGGTGACGACGGAGTGCTAACACGTATCCATACAGGCGACAATAGGGTGTCAAGGTACTGTGTCCATATATATTTTAATGCCACAAACCTTTTGATACATGTTGGAAATTATGTCATGCACCGACCCTAGCCAGGCACATGGTAATCGCCATGACAATGAAGAGTATGCCCTACAACGTCCCACCTCCTAGTCACCGTAAGACTCAAAACAACCCTGCTAACATAACTTACTAAAGAAAGAGACAAAATCCACAACAGAATCAGCTAGGGTTCTAAATACATACAAATACAGGAATAGTATACAAAGCCCAAGTCTAGTGGATCCATAAAATTTATATACACAATGTACACTAACCTAAACAAGGGGAAAATGTAAGTCACTCTACTGCTTGCCCAGCACAACCCAGTCCAACGTCACAGTCTGAGAAAAAAAAAATGAGAGTAGTGAGTAACATGTGTTACCCAATGAGTGGTGACAACATAGATATAACAGAGAAATAAAGTATTTCAAATAGTAGCAACCACAATAATAATAACATATAAAAGGAGTTTCAAGTATTCAACAGATTAAAAGTTACCACAATGATTTGTAAATCGTACTAGTACGTAACCTTTTACAACACATTGATCATAGCTCAAAATACAGCCTGACCTCAAACAATTCCCGAGCTAATCGTGGCCGCAACGAGCTATGGGACCACTAAGGTGTTTTAAAACTTTTTAAAAATTCAAAAATATTGCCTTCCTTGGTGTTAGCTACTAAGATCCCCATGTGGTGACCCCGGGTTTCTCACATCTAAGAACTCCCTGTCAATGGCTCTGCGCACTTCTTGACCAGGGTAAACTCAAGGTTGATCAAGCCGCCTCCCATCAGGTCAGACCGTGGAACCCCCATACGATATTTGAATATGACAATACACGTCAAACTATATTCCATATTCCAATTTCCAACTCAAGGAATCCTACATACGATATTTGAATATGAAAATACACGTCAAACCATATTCCATTTGCATATAAATACATATACATGTCAACAAGTTTCTTTCAAGATACTTACGCATAAGTATACTAGAATCGTTTTTGCCAAATAACTCCATGCTCAAAATATCTATATATATATATATATATATATATATATATATATATCAAATGAAATCTGATTTATAATCAAATTTACGATATGAAACATATAAAGAAATACTATAATACTCTTATTAAATCTATGCAATTACGAATTGAACCACTCACAGGACCAGTCGTCTCACCTCGAGACGCACTCACTGATCGATAATTTCTTTCCCCTTGGAGGATGCTTCGTCACCTAGAATCAAGCAGGGAATCCAAGGACCAATGAACACAACAATAGAAACTAAAATGCATGTGAATGCAATGTTACATATCGAACATATAACTCTAGGGTTTTAGGGGAAAATAACGTCATTTTGGACCCAAACGACCTCAAACCGAAGTAAAACTATTTCCAATGGATTCCAAATAAGAAGGGTTTCGATTTAGACCAAAGAAATGCAAGAAAAGACCAAAGTTTTTCAGTGTTATAGTAACTACAGTTTGCTACAGTATTGCTACAATTAACTGGCCATTAAACAATGGTTTTTTCCCGATTTACAAAACCAAATCACGAAATTTCTTTGCAAACATACACACAAATGAATAACAATGACACTAGCTTCGATTTAAGCCTAAAAACAACTCAAACCAAGGTTTATTTCTAGATTTTCAAAGATTTCAAAAACGATGAAATATGAGAAAAATATGAAGGAAAAACCTTAGATCAAAGCCTTGCCAAGCTCAAGAGAATGAGAGGAAAAGAGTAGGAGCGTTGATTCATCCGAAAAGCTCGTCGAAATTTTTTTTCAAAGAAGGGTGTTCGGCCGAATGGAAGAAAGAAAGAAAGAAAGAAAGAAAGAAGAAGAAGAAGAAGAAGAAGAAAGAATGAGAGAAAGCAAGAAAGCCGCGTTGGTTTCTTATCCTCTCATTCAATTTCTTTTTTTTTTATGTGAAATGACCAAAATTCCCGTAATAATAGAAAATAGAAGGAAAAAGGGTCCAAAAGACTATTTTGCCCATGGTTTTCAGCTGGTTTCACACATAACCTACTGTGCAATCATGCAAGGATGCCACTAGTGATAAATGACCATTTTACCCTTAATGCACGCACAAGAATTAAAAAAAAGAGGCCCAAGGTCAAAAATTAGGACAGTGTACCACAAATTATGTCTAAGGTATTATCATAATTGCAATGAGACTATCCTATAGAGAAGTTTTGTTGAGGAACCCAAGTGAAAAATACAAAGACCTAAATGTGAGAGTTTGTGGAAGATTTTGGGTTCACAAGTAAATAAAAGGATTTGGTCTGAAATATTTCCGGAGACTTTAACGATTGAGAGGTAATTTGGCAGGGATCTTTTGGAAATATTATTTTATAATTCATGGAGTATTGGTGATTTTTCATAGACCTTTTTGTAAAAAAAAAAATTATCACCGGTTGAAAGAGAATTTCTGTAGAAAATAAAATAAAGAGAAACATGGTGGAAACTCACTGGCTTTAAAGATAGGTTTTCTTCTCTTAACAGAGGCTACAATAGTGTTTGAAGAGAGAAAAAAAAAAAGAAAAGAAATGGGAGGCTTTGAGGAGATGGGTTAGGAGATCGCCTGAGGTAGTTCGGCAATGTCGAGCTTCCTATGGTAAGAGTTTTAATAGTTTATTTAGTTGATATGTTTGCATGTGTGAATATGTGTATGTATGTGTGGGTGATTTGTTGGAGAAGATAATGAATTGTGAAGAAGTGTTGATGAAATGGTTGTTATTAGATTATTATTATATTGAAGAACACTTATATTTTGCTTGAAATGGTGAAGGAATTCTTGGCTTTACTATATAGGTATTGTAGCAGCTAGAATTAAGGTTACTCTTGGTTAATTAAGTTGAAGTAATGATGATGATGATGATGATGATGATGGTTGGAATAAAGTTGGTTGAGCTTAGCCAAATTGAGATGGTTGAGCTTAGTCCAAATGAGTTGGTTGAGTACAATCATCTTGGATGAGTTGGGCTTAATCAAATCAAGTTAAGTGGATTGACCCAATCAGTTTAAGTTAAGCAGGTTAGGTTTAATCAGTTAAAGTTGATGTGGTTGGGTTCAGTTGAGTCGATTTGGTCTAGGTTTGATTAAATCAAGATGAGTTTGTGGTTGGACTTGAATTGTTTTGGCTAAGTTAAGTGGGTTGAGGATTGATTTAGGCTTCATTTAGAATTTGGTTCAATGATTATACAGTGAACCAGTTCAATGAGAATTAGGTTCAGTTAAACCAAACTGGTTCAAGCCTGATTGGTTCAATTGAACTTGGTTAAGTAAAATCGAGGTTCGTTCAAGTTGGTTCAAGAGTGTTTAGTCTAATTTGAGTTGGTTTAAGTGCAATTTGGAGGCCACTTTGATTATGCAAGGTCGGGTTTGAACCGGTTGGAGTGAATAGGCCCAATTAGAGAGTCTGATTTGTTTCTTTTATTTACTTTTGGGTTCAGTTCTATCATTACTATGTTGTCTTTATTTATTTTATTCCGTTTTCTTGGTAGACAGGGTTCAGACTTGGAAACGAGTTCCAAGTGTAGCGAGAAACCCAAGGGAGACCAGGTGAGTTGGTAGTGGCTATTATTTTGAAATAATTTCTTAATGGCTCATATTTGGAAATTTTTGTTTAATTATTTCAGTATATTATGTTTAACAATTTATATTGTTAAAAGATATTCATATTTATTTATGGTTTGCTATACCATACCAATCGTATTAATACATCCATTTTATATAATTATTGGTAGTTTCAATAATAATAAATACTTGCACTGATGATTTAATTATCCATTTAAGTTATTTATTTTAATGGTTACATATGCCTTGATTTTGAAATGATTTGTAAAACCATGTGTGTGTATTGATATGCTTTTACCATCAATGTGTGTGGAATTGGTTTTCATTCCCATTATAAGGATGGTGTTATGGATCTAGACTTTGTAGGTATTATGCATGTATTGTATTATTGAGCTTCCACTAGTTTTGATGGTGATCGGGCGGATCCCTTCCCTACTACAGTGGGAGGTCTTCACGGTCAGCCTATTAAGGTGGTGTGTAGATCAGCTGAGTTATTGGTCCAGTTCAGATGAGAGCGTAGAGCCCTGATTGGATACACATTGGGAATCCAGAGTCACCACACAGATTCTCGGTGGGCCAACATTAAGATTACGAAGAACTTGATGGCTCTTAACCTAGTAGCGATGGTGGCTAAGTCAGAGAGTGTTTTTATGCCATTGACTTGAGAGCGATTTCATATTTTAGTCATGAAAAACCATGTTATCTTGGATTGTAATGAGAGTGCGAAGCCCAGTAATCGCTTTGGGGAGAGCAGCCTCTCACAAAATTATATTTCTTAGAAAATTGATTTGATGACGACTTGTGACAAATTTTATGTTTTAATGCTTTAAATGATTTGTGAGGGTTAGAAACTTTATTTGAGCAATTGATATTTATATACTTTATATTGTTTTTATTGGATTTAATGAGCCAATATCAACCTACGGAAATGTGTCACAGTTGCAGGAAAAGGGCCCTACTAGATCGCATATGCGAGTATAGAGCCAGTCAGGGTTGAGTCCAAGGTTGTAATGGGTCTCCTTCCTTTATATTTCTTTGTGTTGTGGTATTGTAGCGGTTGTACCCGCATTTTTGGGTATTTATGTTTCTTGTATGCTTGTTTTTGAACTTGTAGTTTGTGTAAAAGTTGTCAATCGTGTTTTGTACTCTGGTTTTGTTTTGTAGTCATGTTTGATTCCAATTAAAATGGGTTTTTAACTGATGAGGTGCCACATTCAGTTCGGTAAAAGGGGTGGGTGTGACATATATAGGTGATAATAGCAGTACGTGGGATTGATGTGATTGGGATGCATGTCCATACATATATATAGGTGACGATAGCGCATGCTCAGGGAGAGGTATAGTCATTAGACCATGGGATATACTTAGCTAAGTTAAGTAAGACCCAAGTAAATAAAATAGAATAAAAGATGATGGTACAGAATAGAGTATGTAATTTGATCATTAAATTGGCATGATGAACTGTTTGATTCTTTTCCTGGTTTAACCATCGAAGTGACATTCTCGGTTTCAAGTAATGATTTATTGTTTATATTTTCCAGCTATAAAAATTTAATTGATATGATTGTTAATATGCTATTAATTGTATGCCATTATATGACTATCTGTATGATAGTATAGATATAGTACTTATTGAGCTGACAGCTCATTCCTTGCCACCCAATTATTGAAGAGCAGACGATTGAGGTCTCTTATCGGCCAGTAGGAAAAAAAAGGGGTGTTACAATTTTTGTGTAGAGTGTTCGCATGTTAAGGTATTAACTCCACACTTGTATACAAAAATCACATGATTTGTCCATGTTTTGTGAACATGTATATATGTAGCCTATTTTATTTTACAGTATATCACTGAAAAATAAAAAAACTATAGAAGTATGTTGAGGTATTAACTTCATACTTGTGTACATCTCTGACGTGACTTGTCCACATTTTGTTTAAAAAAAATCATTTGGACATGTATATATATATAAGCCTTTTTTTTTAACAATATATCATTGAAAAATAGAAATTTATAAAAGTAACCCCTCCCCCTTCTTGATCTATTGACACAAAGTTTTTGTGTAGGGTGTTCGTTTGTTAAGGTATTAACTCCACACTTGTGTACATTTCTGACATAGTTTGTCCATATTTTATTTAAAAAAAACTCATAAATATGTATATATGTGGCTTATTTTACTTTAGAATATATCACTGGAAAATAAAAATTTATAAAAGTATGTTGAGGTATTAACTCCAGATTGTGTACATCTCTGACGTAACTTGTTCACATTTTGTTTTAAAAAATCATCTGAACATGTGCATGTGTGTGTGTGTGTGTGTGTGTGTGTGTGTGTGTGTGTAAATAAATCCTATTTGATCTTACAATATATCACTAGAAAATAGAAATATATAGAAGCACCCCTATGTATGTAAATATATTTTCTATAATAGCTAAAGAGATGACATTTTGTTATCCTTTTACTAAACATTAAACAAACCTTTTTCAAGTCTAACACCAAATGTTACTTGGATGTAGCAACAACCAAATTTCCCCTTAAGGCTCTGCTTGGATGGAAGTATTTGAAGGTTTCATAAAGTAAAGTAAAGTATGGAAAAGAAAAGTAGAAGAATGTTTTAAACCATACTTAGCTTGGATGGAAGGTAAGGTAATTGAAGGTTTTGAAATCTTATTGTGCTTGGTTGGGAGGTTAGTGGAGGTAAGGTTGCATGGTATATTACTAAATTACCACTGTGATTAATAAAAATAAAAAAAAAATAAAGTTATTATATTTCATTTTCAATAATAAAATTTATTAAACAATATCATTAATAGATTAAGTAATATTTCCCTATTTATATAATTCTCTAATTTTTTTCATTATTTTATTATTAATAATTAATTAATTAATTAATTAAAGTTAGACTAAGTGAGGAAGAGATTGATGTTTCAACAATTAATGGTGTAATTAAGCAATTAATAGCATCATCAAGGCTGTCATAAAGGGGAGAATTCCCAAATCATGGCCACCAAGTACGTATTGACTTGGAGAATTGCTAAATCCTATTAAAAAAGAAACTTTTGGGGCATTAATAATCCTAGAAATATATAATCTACATCATAACCACCACAATCAACATTGCCATACTTCCTTTTGTCACCGCAAACAAAGAAAGAAACATGTAAAAATTACAAAAAAAAACACAACCAAATCTTAATTAATCAAAACCAATAAAAAACATTGATAATGAGAACCTCAAGAAGGACAATGCATGTCTAGTGCATGTTCAACAAAATAGAGTCCCAGGGCAATATACCAATTCTCATTATAACCTGGGATATATGAAGATTCACTATCACACACAACTCTAAGCATTATTAATACATACCAAATAGAAACACAATCAGGAATCAACAAAAATGATGAAAGTAAGAAAATTCTTCCACTTGCTTTTGCCATTATAGCATTTGCAAGTAATTTGTTTTGCCATTACAACAAATGAAAATACCCCTTGGTTTTACCATTACAACATTGACCAAAAAACACACTTGTAGACATTAACAAAAATATTATCAAATTCAGGATTGTCTACCTTCGCACTTGTTTAAACCTGTAACAAATAAGAATATGATAATAAGTACAATGATTAACATTCATAAGTATGCAAAAGGAAAATTTTCGCCAACGACAGATGTTTACATTTTGTTTTTCATTCGTGTGGTTCTCGATCATAACCCATAGAAGTCAACAACAAAGTTTGCGATGTTCATTTGGACATCCCATTATACCTTCCAACATCTTGGGATCATTGATGAGGAACAAGTAAGCTTTGTTCAGACAAGGTTGTGAGAACCCTAAATTCACAAGCATGGCCCACACGTCGGTCGCTTTAATTGAATTTGTGTTTTGACCAAATGTATTCAAAAAATCGTTGGTCACAATTAACACATTCTTCGATACTTCAACTATTGTCGTTGTTGATTGAACAAATACATTAGACATCGTTTATGCCATTGTAGAAAACTTGTCATCGTCATCACAACTATAAGATCTTCTAACCTTCTTTGACCTAGAAAAACTTGGAACATTGGGGATGCTTCATCTCCAAGCTCATCATCATGAATTTCTATGTTTTCATTGTCCCCAAATTTTCTAGGTTTGTTATGTTTTGGGAAACCATAAAATCAATGTCATCAATCACACTTAAATAAGAACCGCTAGACATATTCATTGAATTTGGACGTCGTCTTTGCCTCATTTCAGATACAGTCTCAGCATGTTGCCATGTTGCTCTATCTTGTCCATAAAGTTGAACCAACTTCTCATAGTTTCTAATGCTCTTATTCATCCACTCAGCTACTTCTTGGCCTGCGTACATGAAGAAATGGTAAAAATATTATATCTAATAATATAAATATTAACTTGCACTTCTATTAGTTAAACAAAAGGAAAAGAATACCTTAATTAAGAGTTGCCATACTTCCGGTTTAGCGCCCACATTTCCTATGTTGGATTCCAAGTGAATCCACTCATTCTGTTCTTTAAAACATCATAGCATCTAATAAATGCTCTTTTAATGTTTTTCATTCGGTTTTGAGCCTTCTCCTTATCTATTGTCTTCTCTGGAAATTTTTCCTTTAACTCACTGACGATGTTATCTAATGCGTGTGTTGTGAAGGTACCGTCAATTCAATTTCCCATTGTTTGTTGATGCAAGTATGCATCAATTAAAGCGTCATCCATACTATTAATATATATATATATAACGTATATGTATACATGTTTTATATCTCTTCATAGTATCATGTTTATACATACATCTGTACATTTGTATATATTTATTGGCTTATGCCCCAATGAATCATTGGCTCTCTCATTTGCTCTTTCATTTCTCATATTATCTTACATGGTATCAGAGAGGTGACAATCGCGTCGGATTTTTGTTGTTAGCGACGATCGGGTCATATTTTCGTTGTTGACGAGAGAAGCCCCCGGTTTTGTTCCTTCACTGGTTTTGTTTTCGCCGATTTCGCCGGTTTTTCACTGGATTTGTTTTTCCGGTGGTTTAATTCTTGGCTAGCGTTGAAGTTCTCATGAACTTCCCTTTCCTGATTGGGATTTTTTTTCTTTCTTGGCCGACGTTGCAAGTTCTCATTAACTTCCCTTGCCGGATTGGTCTTCCCTTCGTCGGATCTTTCCCTTCTTCGCTGGCTTTGTCAGTAAAAAAAACAAACAAAAAACAAAAAAAAACAAAAATTGCCGAATTTGTCTTTCTTTGCCGGATATTTCTCTCTTTTGCCGGATTTGTCTCTATTTTTCGGTTCTACACCTTCTCCGGATGTGACGCTTCTTTTCTTTGCCTCCACCCATCTCGTGTTAGTAAAAAAAAAAAAGGTTTATTGTTATTATGTCAATTTAGTCATTTTTGTAGACATGCCTAGAGGTAGGGATTGGGCCATGCTCGAGGGAGAAAGGTCTTGCGGGATGTACACTAATCCTACAAATGAAGAGAACTTAACAAATCACAGTAAATGCCATTCGACTTAATGATATAGCAGCGGGGACCCTAATCCCACAAATGCATCATGTGATATTGCAAACAATGACCCAAATCATACAATTTCAACTCCTACTATATCCCAAGCTAGTAATGATCCATTTGATACAATAGCTAATGGAGGTAGACTTCGCATCGTGGTTGTGAATGGATTGTAAGTATTTTTTTTTAAATATGATTATATGTTATAATATATGAATACATTTACATGTTTATAATTATAACAGGTTAGAACCCTCTAGCAAATGTTCACGTGTGATAACAAAGGTGTTCAAGCAAAAGGTGGACACTAATGGCTACATATGGAAAACAATTTCACAAGCTACAAAAGATTTTTATTTTAAGGAGTTTAGGGTATTTTTATTTTGAATTCAAGTTATTTATTTCATTCCATTTTCATTATTGAATATCAACAAGTTTATTGTTTTGCAGAAGCATTGTGTGTGGGATTCTTTAATGGAGGCTCAAGTGAAGGTGGCATAGGTTATGAAAGCTTCACAACGATACAGTGATTTTTTGTGAGATATAAGAAATTCTGAAAAAAAAACTAGAATACATGTCTGATGATGTTTGGAGACATTGGAAAGCCTCTTGGAATAAACCTGAATTTAAGATGAAATGAGAAAAAAAATTCAAATAATCGAAGGAGCATTGCATGACCATCATCTCATACTGGAGGGCCAATATCAAATGTTGAACATGGCAAAAGACTTGTAAGTATAAATAGAATTTATTTGTATGATGAATGAATGCAATATTATAAAATTAACTTGCATGCTATATGAGTTTACGATTGTTGTAGTATAAGGTAAAGTACTTTATTTTTATTTATGTCTAAAATTACATTTGCTTTTATTGTTAACTAAATGATTATATCTAGTCAAAAATGTATATGTTGTCAATGTTATAAGCATCTTCATTAGGATGAATGTGTTCACACCATGAGTGGTTTATTTATTTATTTATTTATTACTACTAAAAAACATGATGGGCAAACCTTGTTTACATATGTTTTTTTTATTAATGTCTAAAATTTCATATGTTTTTATTCTTAACTAAATAATCATAGCTAAAGCGTATATTTTGTGTATGTTATAGGCATCTTCATTAGGCCGTATGCCTACACCACATGAGTTGTTTCTTTTTACTCACACTTAGAAGCATGATGGACAAACTTTTATTGATGAAAAGTCTAAATCACTCAATGTAAGTTTTTAAAGTCTTTTAAATCAAGATTTTTCATTTTTCATAGTTTATTTGTAATTATTTATTTACATATTTTATATTATGCATATAGGATAAAGTATTGAGCTTGAGAGAGGCACCTCAAACAATTTTTGGATCTAGAAATGATAATTCTCAACCAATAGATGAGGTCGCACTTTATTATGAGGCAGTTGGTGGTGATAAAAAGAGAAGGGTGTATGGTCTTGGATCTCAAGCATCTTATTATTGTGGTGGTAATACAAATGCAAGCAAATAAAGTACTAGCTCTTTTGAATCACAAAATCAAGAGGAGTTTCAAAATGAGTTGGCAACTATGAAGAAGAAGATAGAGGCTCAAGATAATTTGATAGTTGATTTGAAAAGAACAATTGAGATGTTGTGTAATCACATTGGTATGCCTCCTCTACATGGAACACAAAATGCAAGTAACAATCAACCAGAGGAGAGTGAAGGCACAAGAGATGGAGATGGAGATGGTGGTGAAGATCCTGGACTTTTATAAATATTTGTGCTTTAATTGCTACTTTTTTTTCTTTTGCTTGTCTAACTTTGGGTATTTTTTTGTATTGTTACTTGTTGTTGATGTCTTACATTCTTATGTAGTGGTATTCTTCATATCCTAAATACTTATGAATTGCTATATTTTATTTATAGTATAATTTATAAAAAATATTAGAGATTGCTATTTTTAAATTATATTGAATTTGGGATTGAATGGATGTAGGTTCAATTAATTGCTTATTGAATGCCCATGAATTTTAAAATTTTAACATTAAAATTACTCAGGTATTACATAGGGAATTTATATAATTCACAAAAGCGCTACCTAGGGATTACCCAGGGATTTTATATTATTAATAGGATATTTACCCGTGGTTTACCCAGGGATTTTCTATTATTAAAGATATATTTACCTAGTACTTACCCAGGAATGTTTCGTGGGGACATTTACCCAGAGATTCCCCAGGGATTAATCCATGGGTAATTCCTGGTATTTTATTAAATCTCAGGAATTAATTAGCTAGAGATATCAATTATGTACCCAGAGATTGATCCGTCGGTAATTTACCTAGGCATAAGAAATTTCGTAGGTAATGTTTTACCCACGAGCGATTTAGCTAGGGCCTCAAATCCCTGGGTATTTTCTGGATAAACAGATTTACCCAGGGATTTTTATAGTGTTACCCATAAAATTATCCGTAGGTAAATTGTTACTTTCTTGTAGTGAAAAACACCATTCTTCAAATGGTTTGACAAACTTCATTGTATTAATCTTTATTTCTACTAAGATTTGTTCAATTAGCAAATAGTTATGTAAAAGAAAGTGTCCATAAATATGTGTTAATCTATACTTTATTTCTCCACCTCTGAAATACATAAGTATGCAGCACAAATTCGTTTACATGTAAATTTAGATATACTTAACTAAAACATCTTAAAAGTAAAAAAAAAATGTAAAAATTAAAATTAAATACTTTATGTAATGGAAACTTTTTCAATAAAAATTAAACATAAGAATGAAGTTCCTCTTCCTTTGTTTGACTTAGTATAAATTAATTCATTTTTATTAGTTTATTTTTCCTCATTAACTATATATATATATATATATATATATATATATTACAAGTTAGCTTGCATGTAAATTGCAAATTTAGTTATAGTTAACTATGCACATCTTTATAGAAAAGAAAAAGTTAAAATTGAATAACTTGTGTAATGGAAACTTTTTTGATATAATTAAACATAAGGCAATGAGATTCTCTTTTTCTATTTGAAATAGAATAAATTAATTCATGTTTATGAGTTTATTTTTCCTCACCACCTCCTCATTTTTATTGCACTTCTCATATTTAATTTATGTGAATCTTCACCTTAATTTATCTACTTGAAGTGAATTGTAATTATTTTATCAAATATAATCTAAATTATAATAGACTAGTTTATTTTTCTTGAAGTATTTGAAATAAAAATTTTAGAATTTCAATCCAACAAAGAGTGGGAAAACTCTATCATTTATTATTATTATTATTATTATTATTATTATTATTATTATTATTATTATTATTATTATTATTATTATTATTATTATTATTATTATTATTATTTGCTTTGTTTAGATTTTTTTAATTTAATCATAACAATATTAATACTTAATGAAATCCACTGTATTATTTGTATCATTGTTATCAAAAGAATATTTTAAGAATATTAATTTATTATTTTGGAATACGATTTAAGTCTTTTTCAAAAAAATGATTTAGGAATATTTTAAGGAATAAAATTATACACACACACTTGAACTATCATTCTGTTATTAATATTTACAAACTTAAAAAAATATTCAAAAAATAAAAAATAAAAAATAAAAAACCCAAATATCATATTCAGATTATTTGCAATTAAAATAAATAAGGTAAGAGATTTCTCATTAAACATTAATAATATGAGTAATTAATCACAATAACTGCGTATTAAAAAACCATTTTATTTATTCATAGGCAGACAAAGTTTTAATATATATATATATATATATATTAATATAATCTTAAAAAGGGAAAATTACGGTTTGCCCCTCATGATATTCAAAAATTCCTAAAAACTCCCTCCAATTTTTGCACACCCCGGACATCCCTTCTGTTATAGTTGAAAATCCCTTTTACCTCCTATCGGTCACTTGAAGTGGGTCCATGTTATGAAATTCTATTTTTGCCCTTGCAAATGGTGGGAAAAATACCGCCGAATCGCATCATGTCCGACCTTTATGCTTACAATTGTGCATTTTTTTTTTTGGCATTTCTGCTTGCTTTTTGTTAAACAAAGTTTAGAATACTCATTACATCTTCTTGTTGTTGTTGTTGTTGTTGTTCTTGTTCTTCTACTTCTTCTTCTTCTTCACCTCATTTGGTTTAATCGATTTGAGTTCTGTTGGTTTCCCGATAAGGTGAGAATTTCTTCGTTGCTCTTTGTTTGATCATTCTGCGGGAAGGGAGTAACAACTTATAAAAATGCAGGTCTGTTATGGAGAATTTTTGTGCTATTGATAGATACAACAGGGACGGACGAGTGTTAATGCTCATGACGCTGACTTCTTGAGAATCAGTGTTAGCTGAGATATGTGAGCGATGGGGTCTCGATATTTCCCGTGTCAGAGTGAAGTTTATCGCACCCAACGGACATAAAACTGTATGTCCAGTAGAAAACGAGGTTGACTTCCAGCGCATGTGTCACGTGTACTCCATCTTCAAATGCTCTGTAGTCGATCTTATTGTTGAGACAGATGATGTGTCATTGTCGTATCCTACTGAAAACGATTTCTTCTTGTTGTAAAGTTCTTCTCTTTTATGTTTATATAGTCGTAGAAGTTAATTATTGTTTAATTATCCTATTTACCTTTTCAATATATTACGTTACCATTTACATATTTCTTTCTCCGCTTAAATTATTTTATTTCTGTTTAAATATTTGCTTTATCGTTTAAATTATTTACTTAATGTTTAAATATTTTTGTTATCGTTTAAAACATGTTTAGTTACCATTAAAAAAAATTATTTTTCTGTTTAAAACATTGACCTTTTCTATTTAAACTGAAGTGTTGGCAGAAATTCGGATTTTACGAGCGCTCCCATTCCACCTCATAGAGACCTGACGGTGTTGCATGCCTTTCTTCCTCGTTAGATCAATCTAAAGTGTTGTCATTGGATATCGGACAACTTTTTCAAGGCGTTTTCAACCGTAGATCTTGCAATGAAACTGTCGCCGACTAAGCATTGTAAATAAACAATTATTTAAAAAGAAAATAACTTATTTTAGTGTCAACTTTTGATAATTAAATAGAGATATTGTCGTTTAAACGTTTTACTTAAACATTTTGAGAATCAAAAATGGTATTGTAAATAAATAAAAAATTATACATAAACTGTAATAATTTACACAATGACAACGATATATAAACAAAGACAATGATTTTTTAAACATGGAGACACTTTTATTTAAACGTTAACTTCGAAAAATAAACATAAAACTTAGAATTTAAACAGAGACAAAGATATTTAAACAAAAACTATGATATGTAAATGATATACAATGTTATTTACACGGTAACTCTATTGTACAACATTATATATCAATCTTTTTTCTCCCCCGTCGACGAATCCCCCTTTTCAGTGATGTCGGCTGCGCTCCCTTCCTTAAGTATGCGGGTAACATACTTTAAGCACAAGTAAGGGTTATCCGCTTGCGGTAGCCGTAGCTTTTCACCGTCGAGCAGCTGTTCGATAAATCGCATGACGTAGACGGCGCAGTCGACATTTCCTCGTCACTACCTTGGGGTGTCAGTGTCATGAACAAGGGAGTAGGCTAGAGTCGCTGAATCGCCGAGGTCCATATCGACACAATAGTCGAATAGTCTCCGCTGTCGAGATTTAAAATTTGATGTTAGAATCCTGACTAAAAGAGCACTATTTATAAAACTCTAGTTATCAAAGCACTTACCATCTCTCCGGCGTCTCTGTAGCATCGCCCATTAACTAGGTTGACCGCCATAATCACAAGCATGCGACAATAATTATATATTAAACAGTATTCAAACAAATTTAAGCGGAAAGTAAACTTTTTTAAACGGTAAACTAAATTCTTAAACGGAGACATAAATATTTAAACAGAAAACTCACATTTTAAACAAAAACAACAATTGTTAAACAGATACATCAAATGTTTAAATACAATCCCATTACTTAAACGAAAACCTCATTTTAAAACTGCAACCATATCAATGTAAAAGGAGAACCTACATTGTAAACATTGCACATCATAACAATCGAAAAATCTCTTTCGATCGTGTACACAGACAAAAATGAAAACTAAAACAAAACCCTAATGAATCTCACTGCAGACTTCAATATCATCCAATAAAAACAGAACTATAAAACAACACCGAAAAATCTCTTTTTCTAACAGAATTGTTTAAAAAAAACCATAAACACAACTTCTTTAACGGCGTCCACCTCGGCTCAATACCTTAGACTGTGAGCTGATGAAATACCGAATACTTGAGTTGGAATTCTTCTCCAAACAATGGCAGAACACGAAGTTCTTCTTCGAGACAAGGATGCCCAGGCAGAGATAATTTGGAAATGGAAAAAGCTAAAGAGGCGAAGAGAGAAAAAAAGTATAACCGGGGCCAGTAATGGTTGTCTATAGGGATTATCCAAAATAATAACCCCCACTCCCTCTCAAACCAGACACATGATTGCACTGTCACAACTTCCTATGCGAGGGGCAATTTCGTCCATAAAATTCAAAAGTAACTCTGTTATAGCCGGTTGCAACTTTTGGGGGTTTGAAAATCATTAACTTTAAAATGAGGGTGTTTTTAGGGATTGCCAAATTAAGGGGGTGTTTTTGGTAATATTATAAAGTTAGGTGTTTTTTTTGGTAATTTTCACTCTTAAAAATGGCTTAAATGATTAAAATAAATAAATGGAATAAAAAAATTACAAAGTATTTGTTTTATCTAAAAATCAGTGGGAGATCTGCAACGGCAACTCAAACCCTAAACATATCTTCCTATTAACTAATATTTAAATTTTTTTTATATACCAAATTATTAATTAAATACTAATAATTTATCTTTATGTAATTATATCTAACATTTGAAGGTTGACCATGGAGTTTGACCATTTAACATATAGATCTCTCCTCGTTAAAGATTAGATCTATTATTAATATAATAATGATCTCTATTTAATGATATTAGTATTATTTAATATTAAAACTAAGTTAAATCTTAAAGCAAAAGATTGACCCTCCCTAGACAACCTAACACCTTATACTTTTCTTTTTATTGATATTTTAAGAGATTTTTTTTTATTTATATAACTATATATATATATATTTTTAATACAAATGTACCTTTCTTAACACCCTACACCGAATGTCACCTTTTGTCTTATTTTTATTATTATTATTATTATTTATTTCATGATAAGTAGTTAAATAAGCCAAACACTCAATAGCACAACCCTCTAGCATCAATACTGTAATAATATTATTATGTAATACTATAAAAATATTGTGAAATATTATAAAATTACATGGTTATTCACTAAATTCTTTTTGGGAGAAATTATATTCTACATCCCTCTAAAATTATGGGACAAAAAATTTAGCGTTGTAGGGTTATAACAATCTTTTCTTCCTTTGATAGGTTGTATAAATAATATATATTTTTCCCCCACTGAAATGTAAGTTTACTCTTTTTATAATTAAAAAAAAGAAAGTAAATGCACTAATATATTAGAATAAAAATACCTAGGATTATTAAATAATTTGAATAATATTTTATTATTTCAAACCATCGGACGGCTAGTAATGCACGTTGGCGGTGATTAATCCGGCACGTTGGTTTCCGCATAATGGCATGGGATTTGCGCGCAATCTCGGATTTGCCCCCGAGGCATTGACTCTTATCGAGGATTGTGGGGCCCTTTCTGGTAATTTGGGCCCCCACTAATGACAATAATTAAGGCTATTTAATCACGAATTAAAAAAGGTTTAACTTTTTAAAAAGTTTCAGAAGCTTCCTCTCTTGAGGTATGTTTTTCATGTGTACATGTGGCCCATATATTTTTAAAATTTTAATTTAGAGAAAAATAACAGAAATTCCCTTTAATTCTATCAATTTTATAAAAAGTCCACAAAGCATTATATTTCCAAAAACTCTTTTATATTTTAAAATATTTACTTCTAAACCTAAATTTATTTTGAATTATTAATATGCTCTTATTCTTGCTCATTAACACCAGTGTCAGTGTCAATAATAAACTAAAGGGCTAAAAATGCTCGACCACAAATATGTCAAAGCGAGTACTTACCTCCACCAATTCTAACACAAATGTGTTAAAAACAAAGGAATGGCCATTGTTTGCGGCTGAGAAAAGTGCACTAGAGTGGAGACGAGTTCATCCTTGCCCACGCTCAGGTGCAAACATGAGTGTTCATAAGTCCCAGAGCAAGGGGTACCAAAGGGTGAACTCCCTTCCTCATTTGTATACTCGTGTTATTGTCAGGTCTGTTATCGGCAATAAAAGTAATTTTAGTATTTAAAAAAAATTCTAAATTCTAAATAAGTGCTATAAAAAAATTCTAAAATAAAGAAGGTCAAATTGATAAACTTATAAATAATTCTACCTTGATTTTTATAAAGGAAATTATAAGGCTATATATTATACATTATAAAAAAGACTGAAATGTCAAATGGTCTGTTGCATTTGCATGTACGCACATGGAATTTGGAAGGAATCAAAAGGGAAGTTTCTTATGCAATGTTTGCTACCAAACAGTATACCATGCATGATGATAAGAAAACCAGGCATCAGAGTTTCCCACGTCTAATTTCATTTTTCTTATATCAATTAAATTACAAAAATAACCCTGAGATATTTTTTGGGAGGTCGGAATAGCCCAATTATATTATAACTTTTAATCAAATAACATAAATAAATAAATAAATAAAATAAAAATTGTACAATTTACTCCTTTCATTACATATTAATTATCATATTTTTTTTCAAATTATTTATCATCTTTAGGGGTTTTATAAACATTAATTATTTTTTTTCTAATTTTATTTTTCTTCCTATTTAGAGATATGTGCATTAATGAGAATAAATAATTATAATAAAAATAAAAATGTCTTATCATAATACTTTTTTTTATTTTAGAAATTTTAATGATAATTTTAATATTTATGTACAATTCAAATGCATCACTTAATACAAAATGAATAGAATATAATATAACAAATATAATTTTTTTTAAATAAAGTGCATGCCATTAAGATTTAAAAAATATTTTATTTACTTAAGAATAAGAACAACCTGAATTTTCTAGCCACCAGAGTAACGATGCAGGACGCCCCATCTCGCGACCTCCTTGGTGAGGAGTGTCTTTTTGTGTTTGTTATTGTATCCTTAAAGAATTTTCTCGTCCTTTAAGTTCATTTCTCTTTTGCTCTTTTTTTCTTTTGGTTGTCTTGTTGTCTTCTCATCCCATTTCTGATAGATGTTTTTGTAGAGTATTGGCTCCTGTTATGTTCTTTTTTTCTGGCTTTTAATGCATGTGATTTTTTTTTTAAAAAAAATAATAATAATAAGGGGAACCAACCGGTCCTAGCACATGATGATACATGTTCCATATAAAAAATAAAAAAAAATGATAGTTTTGCAAATAAGCACAAAATAAAATAAAATAAATCACATGCACGTCCAAAGTATGTCAACAATATGACCTGAATAAATATTAAAGGGATGATGAGTGAGTGGTCATCCACACCACACTAGGATCACTCATGCTTCGTTTTCAGAATGGGTGCCCTCCATGAAACCCTAGATTTTTTAGGGTTGTTAGCCAACATGAACCTAAAAAAACTTTTGCCTTTTTTGTCTTGTTATGTTTATAAAAAACTATTCTATATGTCAATAAAAGGCCAAAAGCTTGATGATCACACAAAGCACTACAAAATTTTAATAAAAATAAATAAATAAATAAAATCAGAGTCATACAGTATGCAAGGTCATTATAGTAATTTTACAATTAATAATAAAAAATTATTAATAAAATTTAATAGAACCATTGAATAAATATGAATGTGTCCCTCAAAGTCAAGACAAAAATAGAAATATTCAAGAAAAAACACACATGACACCCTGGAAATTTCAACATTTTAGACATTTTTTTTCATACATGAATTTTCCAAGTTCTCAGTTAATTGTTTTTTTTGTAACTAAATGAGAGTTAAACATATATCCAAATAGGTCACTATCGTCATTCCACACCTTACAATTTTATAAATTTAAAATCCATAAATAAAAAAAAAAAGAAAGACTTAATGAAAGAAAACAAATAATTAGTGAAAGTTGAAGTAAAAAAAAAATATCTAAAATTCAACTGTTCTAGATGTTAATTTGATTTCATATGTTTATTTGAGACAACCTAGGTCCACATGTGGTCATTATGGTCATTTTATATTTTACTATGCCTATACGCAGAGTATCTTTACGTGGTGGTGAAAAAGGAAAAAAAGAAATGTATATTATTATTAAAATAAACCAGCACCACTTTACAATACAAACATTATAATATTTTATTATCACTTTTATAATAAACTCATTCTTTTTCTTTATAAAAAAATTGTTAATATTTCATTCTCCTTTTTGCTAACTTGTTCATATTTTTTTAACAAAATTATGTATATTTAAAAATAATATTTAAGGATTTAATACCAAAATAATTCGTCAATTATATAAATTTAATTATACAAGCCAACTATTAATATATTGATATCGAATTTTTTACATAAAATGTTTGTATCTCGGTGATGAGGTGGATTTGAACCTTTTAACTCATGAAGTATGAAATTAAAAAAAATGATAAATTAAAAAAAAAAAAATTAACAGTAAAAGAGTAAAAATCAAAAATAAAATATTTTGAAAAGAAAATCTCATAATATATATACATATATAAAAGGAATTCCCAAAAAAGTAAAGTTCTAAAATATTAATTTTCTTATAAAAGTTATTAGTCTTTTCAAAATCATGAAAGATTTTCAAAACTTTATAAATCAATATTTCAAAGTAATTACACTGAAAAAAAAATATATTTTTAAAAAAAAAAGACACAAATTTCAACTGCTATCATTATTCTCTTCAACTCATTATTTTTCATATTTAAAAATTAATTTTTTACCCACCAACCATACCAAGTTCACAAGCAACTACCTGATAACCAAGGCCACAATAAACCTCCCTTCATAAACAAAAACCAAAAATTAAAAATTATAAACCTTTAATTAAACCCCCCACTAATCCCAAATTAGTTTATTAACCACTAATTATTAATTCTTAATTATCTCATTATATAATATCACCATCACCACCTTCAAACAAGAAGAAGAAGAAGAAGAAGAAAGAGCATCACATACCTCAGTCCAATGGCAGGCGAGTGGAAGAAGCTCACCACCACTCACTCCTCCTTCAAGCGCTCCGGCGTCCTCCCCGTCGCCGCCGTGGCCCTCCTCTGCACCGCCTCCTACCTTCTCGCCCTCTGGCAACACTCCTCCGGCTCCACCTCCACCTCAACCTCCACCCTCTTCTCCCTCTCCTGCAACCCTTCACCCTCTCTTCTTCTTCTTCTTCTCGGTCTTCGTCTCTCCGCACACTCGACTTCACCGCCCACCACGCGGCCGATGACACCGCCTTGACATCGCCGGAGACGAAGAAGTTCCCGGCTTGTGATCCCAAATACAGCGAGTACACTCCCTGCGAGGACCGTGACCGGAGTCTCAAGTTCGACCGAGACCGTCTCATCTATAGAGAACGCCACTGTCCGGCCAAAAATGAGATTTTGAAGTGTTTGATTCCGGCACCGGCCGGCTACCGGAATCCGTTCCCATGGCCGGCTAGCCGTGGCACCGCCTGGTTCGCTAACGTCCCTCACAAGGAGCTCAGCGTGGAGAAGGCTGTGCAGAACTGGATCCGTGTCGACGGTGATAAGTTCCGGTTCCCCGGCGGCGGCACGATGTTTCCCCGCGGCGCCGATGCTTATATCGATGACATCGCCAAGCTTGTTCCTTTGAGTGATGGGACTATTAGGACCGTTGTTGATACTGGTTGTGGGGTGAGTGAGCTTTAGCTTCAGCTCAAGATCAAGCTCGAGCTTTTGACGTTCATGGATATCTCTGTTTCTAATGATGCGTAGGTTGCGAGCTTCGGAGCGTACCTGTTGTCGAGGGACGTGCTGACGATGTCGTTTGCACCGAGAGATTCGCACGAGGCCCAGGTGCAGTTCGCGCTCGAGCGTGGTGTGCCGGCCATGATCGGCGTGCTCGCCTCCAAACGGTTGCCGTATCCCGCCCGCGCGTTTGACATGGCGCACTGCTCACGCTGTCTCATTCCATGGCAACTTTATGGTATTCCTTTTTCTCTCTCTTTTCTCTTTGCAGCAAGCATTTCATCGAACACCATTAACAATTTGCTCATTGCTCTTCATCGAACACCATGAATTCAGTGCTTATTCTTTGCTGCATTTCATCGAACACAATGAGTTCATTGCTCTGTTTTCTCTTCGGCGCATTTCATCAAACACGTAGAGCTCACTAATCTATTTTCTCTTTGCTGCATTTCATCGAACACTTTGACTTTGAGCTCATCCCCAAAAAACCTCTAATCACTGCCAATTGTTTCTCCAAGATGGCCTTTTTTTGAAGGAAATCGATAGAATTCTCCGACCAGGAGGCTACTGGATCCTCTCCGGCCCCCCAATCCACTGGAAAAAGCACTGGAGAGGATGGGAACGCACACAGGACGACCTCAACGCCGAGCAAACCGCCATTGAATCAATCGCAAGAAGCTTATGCTGGAAAAAAATCGAAGAAAAGGATGACATCGCCGTCTGGCAAAAACCAACAACCCACCTCCACTGCGCCGCCGCCACCGCCGCCACCTGTCCCTCCTCCAACCCCGACGCCGCCTGGTACACCACCATGGACTCTTGCCTCACTCCTCTCCCCACCTCCGCCACCGATCTCAAACCCTGGCCTGCGAGGCTCCACGCGATTCCCCCAAGGATCATCGCCGGCACCATCACCGGCATCACACCCGAGATCTTCACCTCCGATTCAGAGCTCTGGAAAAAGAGAGTCAACTACTACAAGACGATCAACAGCCAATTAGGGAACAAGGGACGATACCGGAACTTGCTGGACATGAACGCGAAGCTCGGCGGGTTTGCGGCGGCGATGATCGGCGATCCAGTGTGGGTGATGAACGTCATCCCGACGGTGACGGAGGTGGACACTCTCGGCGTCGTCTACGAGCGAGGACTCATCGGAACCTACCAAAATTGGTGAGCATTTTCTTAGATCGATGATTACCATTGCTAGGGTTGATCGAGATCTCTCTAATGGTCATCAATGGCGTGGCAGGTGCGAAGCCATGTCGACGTATCCGCGAACCTACGATCTCCTCCACGCCGATGCCATTTTCACGCTATATCGAGATCGGTATGCTTTTCTCTCTTGCTCGCTTGCTCGCTTGCTTTCCGCCATTAGAGCTACTTTTCATGCTTTCCCCCCTAAATTAGTTTTATTTATATCAAAATCCCTAATTCCGTTAAAAAGTTTTTTTTCATACTTTTTTTTGTAAATGTTTAATTCTGTCACATATAGTATTTTTCATCTTTTTACTTCAATATTTTTTTAGAGTACGATTAAGTCCCCAATATTTGAGTCGAGTTGGGTTGTTACAGTCATGCATGATATTTTTTTAGGTGCAATCTTTCATCTACAGCATGATTTAGAATGGCCCGATTCGACGAAATATGAGAACTTTGATTATCCTTTTCAAAAAATATCTGAAACGACTAAAAAAGGCGAGAAAGTATCTGATTCAGGGATTTGTACAACAATTAAACCTTTTGTAAATATGAATTTACTTTTTGTAGGGAGATAAATGTAAAATAACTGATTTTTATTTTTTATTTTTCACATTTTAAAGAAGTTTCTTGAATTTATATGCAATTATATTTATATATATATTTCCTGAAAAACTTTTGTTGTTATGGAAAATGAGATGATTGTATTTTGGATTTTATAAGGGTTATATGTGTAAAAACAAATTGTGAATTTAAAATTTTTTAACATTTGCAAAAGAAACTCCTGGAATTTATATTGGCTTATGGAAATGAATTAATATATAATTATATAAACCTCATATAACTGTAGAAAACAGAATTATTATATTTATAAACTCATAAAAATCATAAAATATATATATACACCTGCAATTAATGTTTTTTTATTATTATTAGTTTCTTTTGTGTTTTGTATAAGTGTCATTCACTTAATATTGACAAGCAAATTTATAGCTTTACGGTGAAATAAGTGATGAATTTGCATTTATTTGCTTAGACAAAATTAAATACCAAAATTTTTCCTGTATATATTGATGATTGTTGCAATTTATTTATTTATTTTTTATGAACTGAAGAACAAAATACTGATAATAGAATGCATATACTTTCATGGAATACTAGTATTTGCACTCATGTTATATTAAGAAAAGAAATACGAAAAAAAAAGAGTTTTTTTCTGTCATGAACATGCAACAACCAAATTTATTTATTTATGTCCGTAAATATATGAATGATCATTGACAATTTAATTCATTTATGAACTGAATCCTGAGAACCAAATACCGGTAATAGCATGCATATGCTTTCACTACAGATTAAGGATACTTTCTGATATGATCATGCAGAAACTAAATTTATTTATTTATTTCTGTATAGATGTGAAATGGAAGACATACTGCTGGAGATGGACAGGATTTTAAGGCCAGAAGGATCAGTAATAATCAGAGATGATGTTGATTTACTGGTAAAATTAAAGAGCATAACTGATGGAATGAGATGGGATAGTCAAATTATTGATCATGAAGATGGTCCTCTCCAAAGAGAAAAAATTCTCCTTGTTGTCAAAACTTACTGGACTTCCTCTTCATCTGACAACAATGGTCAAAACTTATGAAGATGCATAACATATCATGTGAATTCCATCTTTATTTTCTCCACAAAAACAAAATGTAAAAGAAAAAAAGAGAAAGAAATGGTTGGGGGATGGAGAAGGGGACCAATGGAATTTTTGGATTCTTTGTTTTTTTTCTGCAAATGGAGTTGATCTGAATGCATAAATGTCAATTTTTCTTCTTTTAGTTTTCTGCAATTTGTAGTCACTGAATTTGTTACTGTCTGTCATTGGACTGGAATTTGTGATTTCCATTACAGTTTGAAGAATAGTTTGTAACCTTTTGTGTATTGAGTTGTTGTATTATTGCTATAAAAATTGGTCCAAAGGTTTTGTATGTTTCTTGCAGAGCTGAGTTGATGACATTAATGAATGTGGCAGAAAACTATTCTTTGAAAGTTGCTTGGTTGTGTTTTCTAAATCATTCTTGTTTTTTGTTTTGATGTGTTCTTGTTGAAGTTATAATTACCTATATACCCCTCTGATTGGATATATATATATATATATATATGCACAAAAAAAGTAAAAAAATAAAAAATTCTTCACTGGCTAACCTTTATGGGCCATTGTTTCCATTATTTATTTATTTAATTTATCTAGGCAGGGAAAAGAAAACATGACAAAAATTAAGAGGAGTTTTTTCAAGGAAATATTCAGAATGGTATCATGTTATACATTTGTCTATATAGAATAAACACAAGATATGATAAGAGTATGATTTAAATCAAAATTATTAAGCTAAAATATTAAGACTTTTTTGTCCTAAAAGCAAAGTTAGGTCCAACTAGATGTCTCTTTTTAGGAAACCTAATCTAAATTTCATATTAAGAAAATTTTTCTTGATTAGTTTTTCTAAATTATGTAATCTTTCACTTTTTTTTATAATAAAAATGTGTTAACCATATTTGTTAATAAATAAAAAAAAAGGTTTATGAAAATGTGGAAAGATATGAGATACATTAATAAAACCAAATCAAAATATCAATTACAAGATAAGTCCAAAAGATGATTTATGGGTGAGAATTAATGATTAAATAACTTTTCTTTTCTATGTTCACTTGGTGTCTTGAGTGATTATTGAACACTAATCTTGAGTGAGGTGCCAATAAGAAAGTTCTTGACAATGAATAAATCACCCATTAACTTAGGCTCCATGTTATTACTAAATGCATTAAATTAGTTATGAAACATGTTTTGTCAATAATTCTAATAATAAGTCATATTGGTTTAGCTGTGTGTTCATTTGTAGTATGTCCTTAACTTATTTGGAATTAAAAGACTCACATGTTATGATTTAACTAAAAGTTATATATGATGGCATGTAAAATTCTTTTTCAACCCTAGAAAGGATCATGGTTAATTAATGATAGACGTTGAGAGCTCAAATGTTCAAGTTTCAAACAATGTTGATGTTTTAACTTAACACACAATTAAAAGTTGCTTTTCTTTGTTCGCCCATATTGAGAAATAATCAAATTATTTGGCACTTTTTTTCATTACTTTTATTTCATTTGTTGAAAAGTGAGTTGATCTCCCTACCAAAAAAAGAAATACTAAAAATATAGCATGAAAACTATATTAAAATAAATGCTTTGAACTACTAAACGAGGATAATACCATTTTTTATAATAAATATTTAAACATTAACAAGTAATGAAGAAATTTTACATGGGAAAAGCTTTTGAATAAATAATTTTTTATTAGACAAGTTAAATAGATTTATTCCGATAAAAAAATACATCCATAGTGGATTTAATCAGATATATGTAAACTAAAATCAAATAGAAAAATTTATAAAATTTTCCTATTTCTCTGAAAATAATTTTTTTTTCAAAGTAAATTACTTTTGTAGCCAATTGAGTAGGATTGTGAAAAGAAACAAAAGGCAATAACATTGCAAGTACATACCTTATTATCATGTAGTTGAAACATGCAAGACATTTCTCTAAACTTCAAACCAACATTGAAGACAATGAAGAGGTTGAGTTTGAACTTGTGAAAGAATATCATAAAAGAGCGAGCACACCAAATGGCCCCTCATCAATTAATTGATTTAAAGAATGACTCCAAAATCAATAATTAGGTTCAAAGTGGCTTGTGTCTCTCTATTATTGTTATTTGCCTTTTTGAATTAGGTTTTTGGTCATTGTCTAAATGTTACAATTGCATGGGATATGCATAAATCCCTTACTCTAATCATGCTCTTAACCACCCTATATATAAAATGAATATTATATAAAATTAAGAAGATAACTTTAGGAATTATGTTCTACTAAAGGAAAACTTTTTGTGAACTTTGTTAATGATAACTTTAGGGATTATGTTCTCAACTTGCTTCATTCCTTGACGTGAATAAAGTTATAATTCACTTTATGAAAAAGACCAAAATCACCTCTGCTAAGATTTTATTTGTTTTTTTTATATTATCACAATTGAATTGAAAGGTAAATGTATATGTTTCGCTCAAAAAATAAAATAAATAAAATATAATATAATAAAATAAAGTATTATTTGTAATAAATCGGTGTAAAGACAATATTAGCCGCTAAATTAAATATTTTTAGACAATTTAGTCTATAAACTAGAAAGGGGGTTATACCTTTATCACGTAAGGATATCATGATATCCACTTTTTAATTGATATTAATTTGGAATAGAGGATGAGGTATGAGATATATATGGTCACTTGTTTATGTGAATGATTCAACTATACTCATGAAATATACAATTAGTCAAAAAAATTAATTATTATTATTTTATTAATATTTAGTTATGATAGATGTTGACTTGATTTGATTAGGGTTATAAATAAACCAAGCCGTTCATGAGCTACTTGATGCTCAATTTGAAAAATCTCGTCCATTAAATAGAGGAGCAAGCTTGATCTTGGCTTTCGAGTTGCAAGCCTCATGGGATCAGGTTTGTTTAATGCTTTTGAGTTGTTATATTAATTATATAATTAAATATTGGATGTATTAATCTTATTTCAATTCATTATAAACAAGTTTAATATGCTTGATATGTTTAACAAGCTTTATAGCAAGCCCATAGCTCGAGCTTGACTAAATTTTATCATAAAGTTATATTTTTCAAGCCAAGCTCGAGCTTAGTTTAGCAACTCAACGGCTCAAATTCAAAAGTCCATACTCAAATTGAGCTCGGACCTTACAATTTTGCTGAGCCGAGCTTAAACACTTCAAAAGTTGGCTTAGCTTTACGTGGTTTAATTGCACCCATACATTTGATCTATATTTTTATAGTGATAATTTTATTTAATTGAGCAATATATTGGGGAGAAAGTATAAGATTTATGATTGAAATTTTTTTGATGAAGTTCAATGCAATAAATATGCATCATCATCATCATTGTTACTTAACTTTTTATCTAGTTGAACTATATTGAAATGCAAATTAGATAATTTGAGACTGAATAAAAAAGAAAGCAATTTTAAATAACAAATCCAAGTGGAATTCCAACTGGAGCCCGTTGATTAAAAACCGAATGGCCAAAGGCCTGAATGAGAGATCCTTGTGTTGGGCTTTGGGTCTGGCTATGCTTAGCCCGGCCCATGCAAAAAGCTACTTAGTAAGTTTTTAAAGCCATTTTTGACAAATTAATAGCATTTATTTTTGAAAATATTAAGAAAAATTATACTGTCTTTTATTTATTTGTTATTGAGAACAAACCACAAATAAGATTCAAACCCTCAACCTTTGAGAAAGAAGAGAAATAAAATACCAAATACTAATAAGGTGGATGTATGTGTTTATATTATATTATATATATATATATATATATTAAATTAATATAAAAAGAAAGAAAAAAAAAGCTACTCAATTACATTCCATCACCAACAACAAAATACATAAGAAAAGTATAAACCACTTAACAATCCAAGAGAAGTCAAGGTTATATTTTATAATAACAACATGTTTCTTAAATTTTTATTTCTATTATCATCCATAGACAATATTGTAATTTCTTTATTAATTTTTTTATATATTTTTTATATGTACTCGACTTTTAAAATATTTGTGAGAATATGTTTCATCCACTTTATTTAACAAAAAAAAAATTATTTGCTTAAAAATATTATATAAGAAATAGTGCTAGCAAAAAAAAACTAAAAATGAAGAAAAATAAAGCAAACAAGTGTGAAATACACCTCTTTTGATGGCATGTACTATTACATTCAAACCATGCAAACATTCTTGTGCTTCTTGAGCTCCATGAAGACACAACTCCCAATCAATACCCCATCACAAAAAGCCACACACAGTCAATAAACCCTGCACATATACAGAGTTCTTTGTTCTCCATTAAAGCTGCATGATATGACATCTCATGCAAGCTTGGGGCCATGAAACAAGGATACAAGCTTACAAAATTATGGTCTTAAGATGTCAAATCAATGGTTAGTCATGCATTGATGCAAACAACAATTAATTAACCTGGTGAAAATTAACATTCACTTATATTTATGTATACATATGATGCATGTGTCTATTATTATGTTTTTTTTTTTTTGTGTCAGCTGTTAATTAATTTTCTGAAAGTTCTTTTGAAGATCATAAAATAAAAATCAACAAATCAACAAGAAATATTGGAGGATATAACTTAGATCTTTGATGAGATCTAACAAGTTGGTCGGAGGTCATTGATATTTATATTTTATGCTCATCTTCAGCTTCTAAATCTTTGGAAATCTAGGAATGGTGTTTGCTTCTCTTTATATTATGTGTGGAAATGGATTTGAAGTATATATGGATATGTTTGATGATGATGATATATATATGTTCTTTTGATGAATATATAGTGTCAACCATGAGTTAGTTGTATGATATTTATAAACTAAACAATGGGATAAGTTGATGCTTTATATCTAATAAATAATTCCTATTAGAGATTATAGGGTTTTGATTATAAAAGTTTTATAAGTGATGAGAAGATGCATGCATCTTCCACTAGTTGTGATCATGTTTAGAGACATGCTTTAATTGTTACTCTTCTATGCCTCATTGTCCTTTAGACAAAGTCTTTGCACTTAAGATGAATCCATTTGCTGTTAACATATGTACATATAGATAGATAGAAATTATATTCTCAAAAATAAATAGTTATCTACATAGTTTCATATATATATATATGTATGTATACTTGTTCATAAGTACGTCACACATCTTGGCAAGCTGTCTTTATATATTAACAAGTATATAATAAATTAATAGGAAACAACCCCTTGTTTCCTCATTCTCTTTCATATTAATACAATAATAAAATCAGTAGGTGTGATGCCATATACTTGTTCTAAAGTTAATGAATTTTTTCTTTCAATATTTGTACATTAATTTATATAAACAAATCTCCACTTGACCAGGAACAATTTGTGGTCTGGGGAAAAGTGATACACAGAGTTACTATTATTCTTATCTTTAACTAACTATCCAGCTTTCTGCATTTTAACTGCATAATAAACAAAAGCCACAGTTGATATATACTTCTTTTTTTTCATTAGTTTTATATCATGCATTGTTGTTGCTTTGCTTATTTAAGCTCCTTCTCTATCTTTCTCTCTTTTCATTCTAAAACCCTACTCCCTCTGTCCATGTGCTACCATATCTCATGCATGCTTTGATACATCCCTCCTTCCTCTAGCTTTACATTCTTTATTTATATATAATATATAAGATGATGCCTGTTGCCATGTTGGTCATGTTTTTGGTTCTCCTTTGGGTGTATAGATGGAGGAATCCAAGATGCAAAGGCAAACTACCTCCTGGTTCAATGGGTCTCCCTCTTCTTGGAGAAACTCTTCAGTTCTTCTCTCCTAACACTTCCATGGATATCTCTCCTTTCATTAAAGACAGAATGAAAAGGTACACAAATATATGTATACATATATATGATCATTTTATTATCAACTAGTTTGTTTCTGATGAGATGAATGAAGGTGTTTATGTGTTTATATATATATATATATATATAGGTATGGTCCTGTGTTTAAAACAAACTTGGTTGGAAGGCCAGTGATAGTGTCCACTGATCCAGAGCTCAACCACTTTGTTTTCCAACAAGAAGGAAGATTGTTCCAGAGTTGGTATCCTGATACATTCACTGAGATATTTGGCAAACAAAATGTGGGTTCAATGCATGGGTTCATGTACAAATATCTCAAGAGCTTGGTTCTCAAACTCTTCGGCACTGAAAGCCTCAAAGAAACACTGATTCATGAAGTTGAGTCTTCAGCTTGGAGAAGCCTTCATTCATGGTCTCAGTTTTCAAGCATTGAGCTTAAAGAAGCCACAGCTACTGTTAGATTTTGAATTAATACTATAAAGTAATATATATAGAAGTTTATGTGTTTTTTTGTTTATGGTTTTGTTATCTCATGTCTTTGTAGATGATATTTGATCTTACTGCCAAGAAGTTGATTAGCTATGAGTCCTCGAATTCATCGGAGAATTTGAGAGAGAGTTTTATGGCTTTCATTCTAGGACTCATCTCCTTCCCTATTGACATTCCAGGCACTGCTTATCACAAATGTCTTCAGGTATATATATATATATATATATTTGTTCATGAGTTTTTATTTTTCTTCAAATCTTTCAATATGATTTAATTACTAATTTCGATTGTCGATGATCAGGGACGGAAGAAAGCAATGGAAATGCTGAAGAGTATGCTTATCAAGAGAAGGAACAATAATTCAGATACAAAGCAATGTGGAGATTTCTTCGACTTTGTAATCGAAGAGTTGAAAAAAGAACGAACTGTTCTAACGGAGACGATCGCATTGGATTTAATGTTCGTGCTTCTTTTCGCAAGCTTTGAGACGACATCTTTAGCACTCACATTAGCTGTTAAGTTCCTCCATGATCATCCTAGAGCTCTTGAAGAGCTAAAGGTATGTCACTATATATATATATATGATCAAAATTAAATAATGAAGTATTAGAATTAGACTATTTTGTGAAACAGGATGAACATGAAAAGATTATCAGAAAAAGAGAGGACTTGAGTTCAGGAATCACATGGCAAGAGTACAAATCCATGAACTTCACTTTCCAAGTATGTTATCAATCAAAGTAGTGATCATTCATTGTACAATTCATATAAAATTTTTCTTGGAATATCATGTCTGATTCTTGTCTTCACTTTTTCTTTTTCTTTTTTCTTTTTTTTGATTGTTTGAAGATAATCAATGAAACTGTCAGGTTGGCAAATATAGTGCCAGGAATATTCAGAAAAGCACTGAAAGATATACAAGTGAATGGTGAGCATGGCATGTCATGCATGCTTTCAGATGATCTTAATTATCAAATAATTAATGGAAGTTCAATTACTAAAATATATTTGTTATCTTGTTCGATTAGGATATACGATTCCGGCCGGATGGGGTGTCATGGTATGTCCCCCGGCAGTTCATTTGAATCCGGAAATGTACAAGGATCCGTTAACTTTCAATCCATGGCGGTGGAAGGTATTTATCTATCAATTGCAAGCTCTGATACCATATTAGATACGCCTACATTTTTTTTCATAAATGTCGCAATTAAATTACCATGCTCTAATTAAATTCAACATTGTATGTTAAAGAATTTTAATTTTCTTTGAAAAAGAGTTTTTATTATTTTTTTTAATGAGAGTTTATTTTATTAATATTTATTAATATAATTTGAAAATTTATAGAATAAATCAGAATTATGTGGTGGAACAAAGAGTTTTATGGCATTTGGAGGAGGGATGAGGTTTTGTGTGGGAACCGAGTTCACAAAGCTTCAAATGGCAGTGTTCCTTCACTGTTTAGTTACAAAATACAGGTACTTAATTGAAAAGAATTAATTATTAGTATTTTAATCATAGTTAAATTTTAGTAAAAAAAATTATATTTAATTTATTTATTTGTTTTTGGTGAAGATGGAGAACAATAAAGGGAGGAAACATAGTGAGAACTCCAGGGCTTAGATTTCCTGATGGTTATCACATTAAACTACACAAAAGAGAATGAGAATATTGGTGGAGAATTTTGATGTGTGTTCTTGTTTTGAATGCAAATGTATGGAAGTATATAAGAAAGAGAAGCTGAAAAATACTACTCTATATTTGAAATGAACTCAAGTGTATTACAGTGAAAAACAAAAAGTAATGGTTGATGGATTTTATATATATCTTGTTATTTGGGTTTTAATCCTTCTAATTAATTTAGAAGAAAAAAAAATGATTTTTTTTATCAAGTGAAATTAAGAACTTTCAAATTGAATTAGATCCAAATGAATGTTAAAGATTTGTTTAATTACAATGTAATATTATCTTTTATATATTTATTATATTAGATTATAGTTGTCTATATAAAATTATAATTATAATTATATTTTTAACATAAAATGAGTGATTATATAAATTTATTCCTTACTTAAGTATCTAATTGAATAGTTATTTACATTGTGAATAAACTAAAAATGCCTGTTATTAATTATTTCCTTAATATATAAACAACCATCAAACTTTAAAAGATTTTACACATCAACATTAATACATAATTTATACTAAAATATTTATAAATTTTTTAAAATGCAAAACATGTTCAGTTAAAAGCATTATTAATTTTTGTTTTAAAATCACCTATTAAATAATAATAATAATAATAATAAGTGGAAATTGTCAAAAAAACCCTACAACTTTGCCAAATTGCCAAACAAACCCCCATAGTTTGAATACCCTAAACCACTTCACTTTTCAACTCCATGATTTTGAAACCCCAAAGTGCGTACTGACATTAAGCGGGTGTATTTAAAAATTTTATGGACGAAAATGCCCTTTGCAGGGAAGTCGTGAGTGCATCCATTTCGGTGTGAGAGGAAGTGGGTGGGTTTTCTTAAAGCATTACAGTGCTTGTCTTCTCTCGACTCGCGACTCCATCTCGACTCGCGTCTCGACTCTTCTCTTGCCACGGCACTCTTTCCCTTTCACCGCGTCTCGAAGAAGAAGTCCCAGTGTGCAAGTATTCGGCATTTCGTCACTTTGCGGTCTAAGGTATTCATTATGGTTTTTGTTAACTATTACATTACGAAGAGACATTTTTCGGTTTTTGGTTTGTGATTTTGTTTTTGTTGGAAGACATTGAAGCTTTCGAGGATTAATCAGTGAGGGTTTTGTTACTCTGCGAGGAGATGTCTCAGCTAGGGTTTTTGTTTTGTTTTTACATTTTTCGTCTATGTATATGATCGAAAATGGTTTTCCGATTATTTGTGCTTTGTGTAATGTTTATAATCTACGTTTACCCTTTTCGGTTGATATGGTTGCGAGTTGTAAAAATGAGGTCTCCGTTTAAGCAATGAGCTTTTACTGGTTTAAGTTGGTTCGTCTCCGTTTAATTATTTGTATCTCTGCATTTTAATAGTATACGTCCTTTGCTTAAAAATGATATAGGTGTTTAAGAGCGAGTGTTCTAGCGTTTAACAAATTACATTTCCGCTTAACAATGTCTTTGTTATATCGCGAGCTTGTGATTATGGCGGTCGATCTAGTTAATGGGCGATGCTACTTGGCAGCGTAGTGGAGACCAGTGGGTGAATTGAAAGTTCACATGATCCCTCGACACCGGGGAGATCATCAGAAGGACACCGATTACAGACATTCTTGAGTTGGAAGGCATGTATACCAAGAGCGGGCCCTTCTTGACTCTGCATTGCGGAGATCGATAACCGCAGCAATAAATTCGAGGATCGGGAAAAGCATCGCGACTTTCGGGGCCCGAAGATGTGTGCGATCGTTCTTGGCCTGCGTTGCGATGGGGAGGCGATCGTGTTTGAAGAAGAAAAACACGGTCACTTTTCGAAGAGGTATTTATCGAAGACGTCACGAGAACACGAGAGACTCCATCGGGAGCACTCTTGACGACTCGTTGGACGAGAGGGGAAAGGAGAATTTTTGCCAAACTCGATGGATGTACCTATCACGGGTACGATCCTCTTCCCAAATACCTCCCCTGCTCGGTTCCCTAAGCTGGATCGTTGATTATGTCGATGATCTACACGGAATTAGGGCGCTACGCATGGGCGCAAGCGGCGCACAAGTGGCTTATGGAGGACATACCACAAGCCGCTACCCGAGTCGCAATCTAGATCTTGTGGGGAAGAAGACCAACACCGGGTATGTTAAGGGTTGCGCGTGGCGCTTAACATCCGGTTTTTATGAGTGGCCGGAACGAGGAAAAGAAAGTCCGTTCTCGCAAGATCCCAAGGATCTTTCGTGCTACGGTGAAAAATACTTCAAGGAAGCGGCGATAGAGACGCAGTTTGTCGTCTCTCAAGGAAAAGAGGTAATAATTCAAAAATATTTTGTTTAGCGTGAGGCGTTAACGTTTAACCATATCATTTACCGTTTAACTTTATTCATCTATCGTTTAACATTATAACTTACCGTTTAACTTTGTTCAACTCTAGTTTAAACTTTTAGTTTAATGTTTAATTTGTTTGTTCTTTGTTTAACACAATAGGTTATAACGTTTAAATATCTGAGTTCATGTGTAAATATAGTTTTAATTGTTTAAACTAAATAATTTCGCTAAGATTGTTTGCTTTTCACATGCTAGTTTCTGAGATTTGGTTCGGCGAATCGTGATGAAAAAGTATTTGTTCGGGCAGCCGAGTCGATTTGGGATGCTATTGCTCGGGCAACCGCTTTGCCGAAAAGCGAGATGAAGAGCGCACACCTCTTCCTTGCGCTATTTCGGGCGCTCGTTCTCCACCTTCCGAGGCCAGCATTCGTCCAGAGGAGGCCCTCGCCCCGCGCCCGGCCGTGGCTCCGGCCAGTGTCGGCGACGACGCGGCTCCCTAGGCACTAAAGCGAGGATGTCGGCTGCAACTCCTCATGCGAGGCTTGCAGTTTTGATGACCGAGTTCCCTCGACTTGTCGGCTGGTGGAGGCGTTGGAGGCAGTCGCGGTCGCGTCATTGCGCCTTCCCTTGAAACAAATGACGCACGGGACGGGATACGCCGTCGGAGTTCGACGCAGGGACATCATCGGGGTGGCCCTTCAAAAGAGCGGCCTCATTCGAAGAAGCTTGCAAAAGAGGAAAAGCAATAATGCCTCCAGTCTCCGCTCGCGTCTGCGGTGACGATGAAATAATAATGACGACCATCGGCCACCAGTGGCCAGCACCATTGGTGATGTCGATACGATTGATGACATATCCATCAGCGGTGGAGGAGATTGAAGATGGCGGTTGACTTGCGGTGGAAAAGATCGTCGACTACGTGATTTGGCGACATCATGCATCTAGTGGAGACCGGCGCTGGCGATGTCGGCATCGAAAGATGGACCGCGATCCATGAAGAAGAACAACGGGACAGCGTTGTGTCTCCGATTGATGCTCGCTTCGCCGTGGAACTCACGGTTGAGAAGGTCGTTGAGTCTAACCTGCAGTGAGAATGGTCAGCGGTGGAACCAGCGGTACGATCGTCTGCGCTGATCGCGAGACACGATCCCACAAGAGCAAAGGCGTAAGGAGAGTGTCTCCGTTGATCGCTGCGTCGTGCCCCGTTAAAGGAAGCCGATAAAAAGTAGAAGAACCCGGAAAGTCTTCGTTCAGAGAGAAAAATCGTTGGACAATCGCCTCGATAAATACGAGGCGAGAGTTGATAAGGATCTTCCTCAGCTGCCCTATGGACAAGATAAGTTTGAAGTTTTTATGATGATATGTTTAAGACTGTTTTAGTTACCATTTTAAGTAGGAGGCGTTAACGTTTAAAATTCTGAGATAACATTTAACTTATAAGTGATACCCTTTAAATATTCACAGTTCTAGTTTAAACATTCGATATAGAATTTAAAGTTTATACTTTTAGCGTTTAATTTTATACTTACAACATTGTTTACATGTCTTTGTTCCGTTCGACCATTGCAACATCGTCGTGTGGAAGAATGACTCTGTCCGGCCTGCACGGGCGCAATCTATTGACACCTGCCGGGAGAGGAGATGAGTCGCGGGCGATGTGATGGGCCGCGTTCGTATGATCTTCGCAAAAGGCGATGGCGTAGTGCCATATCGTTATAAGAGCGCCTCCATCACACGACATTTGGCCTTGTTCAGTGTCAGCGAGGCGGCGGCGCACATGAATCACGATGGCTATGATTGGGAATGCGGCGCGCAGCTTGCGTAAAGTGGACTATCGTCATCCTCCCGGATAATTATGAGTGGCCACTTGGTATCAGTCAGTCCTTGACAATGAAAGAAACAAGAATACAGAGCGTTATTCTTCATGCAGCGAAGAATACGATAAAAGCGCTCAGAAATGGTAAGTGCTTTAATAATTTGTGTTTGTGTGAATAGTGTTCGGTAAATAATCGGCATTCTAATATGAACTTGTATATCTCGGCTGGAACCTATTCGACCTGACGTATCGACATGGAGTTAGGCTGATCGCGCCGCATACTCCGCAGCTTAGTCAGCCTGACGAGAAAAAGGAAGGTATCGTGCGTGCTATGTCATGCGGTTTATCGAGCGGTTACTCGCGGTGAGAAGCTTCTGGTACTCGCAGACCGTGGCGTCCCTTATCTGCGATTAAGGTATGTTTCCCGCATACTTAGGGAGGGAGGCGTCAGGCATCACGGCCCGGAGGGAGTCTTCATGAGCGGGTTCTTAGTCATTCTTTCTATATTTGTATACACGATTCTTTCTTTAATAATCCAGTTAGACATTGTTTAACATACACTTTCGAGTGTTTAAGTATATAGTTCCATTGTGTAAATATCAGTGTAATTGTTTAAACTCCGTTTCTTTGTGTAAAGCGAACCCGAGGAGTGTCATAAGCGGGGTCATAGTCGTTGTATAGGTGTAATAGTTTCAGAATGTAAACCGGGTTTTAAATTAATTCATTTTTCAGAAGAACATGACAAATTTTTGTCGATGTAAATGTACATGTATCTAAATTCAATTAAATTCATTCTGTTTCGTTTTGAGGTTACTGTTCTTGTTGGATGATATTGTAGTCCATGAGTGGTACACATTATCGGGTAGGGTTCTGTTTCATTTTCATTTTCATTATTGGCTAATATCAACATTCATTTTAACTGTATAATGATAACTTTTGCCCTTTAACTTCGTTTTTCTCGTTTAAGTTTAGGTTTCTCTGTTTAAATTTAATATTTTTTGTTTAAAATATCCTTATTATTTAATAATATCAATGTAATTACAACAAAAATATACTTAATATTTTCTGTTTAAAATATCCTTATTACTTAATAATCTCTTATAGAGTGTAATGTAATGTTCCGATTTTTATGTGTCGACGGAGTGGAAACGCTGGGGAACCGAGGCGTGTATTAGTGCAGCTGGGGAACCGCATGGCACCATCCCGTTAGTACATTTTTAAAGCGGATACAAATTTATTTTTAAAGCGATAAAAAAATAACGAGTTAAGCAGAGAGAATAAAAATATTTAAAACGTAAGAGATATATTTAAATATAAAGTTCAATATTTAAACAATAATAAGAAGTATATACTACAATGCCTAGTCGACAGTGATTCATTCCACGATCCGCGATTGCTGACTGAAAGCGTGACAATGGCTACAACGCAACTTCGCGGACCTCGGGACGCTACGACTCGATCCTCTTCGCTCAGGACACCCGGGTTGCCTTTCTCGTCGCAGTGATCGCAAAGCGCGAGTCACGATTTTCATCCATCGGCTCGTCATTGTCCGGTATGGGAATATAGCTTCCTTATACGCCATTTTTGAAGTCGAAAGCTTCCTTCCACGAGTCGCTCGGTGTTTCTCGTTCTTAGAATTTGAAGTCAAAAATTCCTTTTGATCTGCAAAAATTCCTAAGTCGTCTCCAAAATGTTCAACGCCTTCAAAACATCGGGTCTAACATCCAAACGACAACACTCACGGATCGGACGAGGAAGAAAGGCACGCCGCACCCTCGATGCTCGCCATGATGTGAAATGCAGGCGACGCCGATTCTGAATTCTCGCCAACACTTTAGTTTAAACGAACACGCATCAATATTTAAAAAGCAGAGACACAAAATATTTAAACGATAAACATAAATCTTAAACGTTAAAACAAAAAGTTAAATAATAAGTTAATAAGTTAATCGGAGACGATAGTGTTTAAATGGAAACTTGATAAATGTAAAGCATGGTGACGGTGGATAATAAACAATAATTAACTTCTACAACTATATAAACATAAAGCGAGAGAAACTTACAACGAGAAGAACTCGCTTTTTCAGTAGGATACGATGCCACATCATCCTGCCTCAACAACAAGATCAACAACGTAACATTTGAAGATGGAGTGCACGCGACACATGCTGTCTGAAGTCAACCTCGTTTATATGAGACATACTCGTTTTATGTCCATCTGGCGTGATAAACTTCACCCTTTGACACGGAAATATCAAGACCCCATCGCTCACATATTTCACTAACATCGATTCCCAAGATGGTCAGTGAACATTAGCACTCGTCCCTCCCTCGTTAGATCTATGATAGCAGACAAAAACTCCATAATTTAATCCAAGAGCTAAAATCGAATACACCAAATGAGAAGAAGAAAAAGAAGAACAAGAACAAGAACGAGAACAAGAACAAGTAAAGCAAAGATATGAGACTTTCTAAACTTTGTTTGAGAAGAAGCGAGAGGCAAAAAATTGAAAAACTACGCATAAAGAAAGTTATGATTGGGCGACCATTTTTCACACTTTTGCGCAAGCGAAAAAGAATTTCATATCGTGGGCCACTTCAACTCACCGACTGGGGTTAAAAGGAATGTAAAATATAACGGAGGTATCCGGTGTCGCAAAAGTTGGAGGGGGTTTTTGGGAAGTTTTGAAAATTACGAGGGGTGAACAGTAATTTTCCCTAATAATAATAATAATAATAATAACCAAATCTGAAGCCAAAAATGAGCGCAAATTTCAACCGTCCGATTGGTGGGACCAAATCCAATCAAGACAGATGTAAAGCCCTAGTGCTATCTGTACTTCAGAAAGAAAAAGCGTTCAACTGAACCGCCGTACTAAGATACTAAACGTACCCAACACCTTCTCTTCATTCGAGATTTCACGGGACCCTGCCACCTAATCTAACCGTCCGATCAAGATCCAACGGCTTTCGTTCCCTCTACGGTCCTTTCCCGCCCTGGTGAGCCACGTGGCTTCATCTCCTCAGAGCTTTAAGAGATATGGACGGCGATGCGAAGCATCATAGCTTGTCCTGTTTCTCTGTTATCCTGCTTCGGTGGTACAACTGAACGCTTTTTTGTACGTACGATTTTTGCATTTAGCCCATCTGAAAACATGGAATTATATAATTGCTTTCCTGTTTTTACCCTTTGGCTGTAATTACTTCCACTTTTTAGAGAAGTGTGCGAACGAGTTAAAATCCTATCTTCTTTTGTGAAAAATAAAATCAAGCGTGGTTTTCCACACCAGCCCCTAAGAAAACATTATAATTTATAATTGTTCAGTTGGATATATGCATGTGACTTTTTTTTATTATTTTTATATATCTATCCTGATTTTATCAAAATTAATTTTATTTGAAAAAAAAAATTCTCTATTTACTTGTATATTTGGTTGATCACTAAGTAGTAAGACACTTGACTCTAATGCGAATGATTAAGAGTTCGAGATAATAATTTAGCAGTAAAACACTTGACTCTCATGTGAAAGATTAAGCGTTCAACTCTCTTTTAATGTATAGTTGAAGGAAAATAATAACAACAATTGTGTAGGATAATTTATTCACTTTAGCAAGAAAATAAAATAAAATTATTATTATTATTTTAAAATTAAAAATAAATAATTTACTTATAATATATAACCCTTTCCAAAGTTTTAAAAGATATTTGTAATTTTTTGGAAAATTAATTTTCACATACATTAAAATTCAATTTTACCAAAAAAAAAAAGTAAAATTCATCAAGCGCAAATAAAATAAAATTAAAAGAGAAGATTATGTGTTCATAAAAAATGAGATGGCCTGGATAAACATATAAAGACACTGAGCTATCTCACGTTATTATGAGATTTTTGAGGGATTTATATGTAAAACAACTCTGGATGTTATTTCGCAAGATTAGAGGGGCTAAATGTAAATATATCCATTGCTTTATATATATATATAGATCATCCCAAAGGTAACTACTTTCAAGCTCTCGTCGTCTCCGTTCATGGATGTCAATGGCGGTGTGTGAAAACCGGCGGTGAGTTAACCGATGGCCAAAGCAACGAGGTGGCTAAAGGCTCTCCTCACCGGAAGGAAGCCTATCTCGGCGGCGGAGAACCAGATCCCAGCCAAACAAAAGAAGCGATGGGGCTTTGTCAAGTCCATTCCTGAAATCAATCCCAAACCACCTCCGGCGTCACCGCCGCCGATGAAGCTACCGGCGGTGAGCATCACTAAACGTGAAGAATGGTCAGCAGTGAAGATCCAAGCTTCATTTCGTGGTTATCTGGTAAAAGTTTGGATTTTTCTTTTTCTGTTTTGAATTTTCTTTGAATTGCAGAAAAGTAAAAGTTTCCTTTTTTGATTACTTTTACTGTTTAAGATCCAAATTCCGAGTTGCAGTGAAAAAAAAACTCTCCTTTTTCTTTTAATTTGATTGCGTGATTTTAATGGATATGCTTGTCACTTCAAAGCTGTCATTTTGCTGAATTTACACGCCATTGATATATTTCTTCTTCACCTTCTAATCTTTTGGCTTTTAGCTTGTTTCTGTTGCTCTTTTGTTATTACTGTATCTTCTTCTAATTTAGTACTTCCTTTGCAGTTGAAATTACGGGGAAAAAACTCTCCTTTTTTTCTTCTGAAATGATTGCATGATTTTAGAAAGCAAAGATAGCACTGATATCAGTGGGAAAAAACCCTCCTTTTTCTTCTAATTTTATTGCATGATTGTGATGGATGTGCATGCTTCTTTAAACCTGGTTCTATTGCTCTAGTTTATCATTAATGGAGTTCACATCTCTTGTTATTACTGTTATCTTCTTCTAATTCTTTTGCATTTGAAGTCAAGATGATCACCTCAAAAGCTGTTATCTTGTTCTACTTTATCACCAATTGTTTTCATCTTTTGTTATCATTGTATCTTCTTCTACTTTACTATTGCTCTGTTTTATAAAGTTCATGCTTGTTATAACTGTATTTTGTTCTAATTCCTCTGCATTTTCAGGCAAGAAAAGCACTCAAAGCATTGAAAGGTCTAGTGAAATTGCAGGCATTGGTGAGAGGCCACATTGTGCGAAAACAAACTGCAGAGACACTCCGGTGCATGCAAGCACTAGTTCATGCTCAGGCCCGGCTTCGTGTGCGTGCCCGCCGCGCAAACAAGTGCTCCAGTCCTCTTTCCAATCAAGTACACCACATTCTCAATCTCCAAACACTTTAAATGATCAAAAACTTCACAAACTCTCACTGAATTTTGCCTACATAAATCATGCAGGAATCTTTGACACCGGAAAAAACAGAGGCTTATAAACAGAGGATTAGTAATTCATGGATTGATGGGTGGATCAAATCAAAGAATGAATGTAGAAGAAGGCCTTTCAGTGATGAATTTGAACATTGTCCGAGTTACATGGGGAATACTGTGTCATTCCAGGCAAAGGTCCGGGCGCAGAGTGTGCCGAAACAGAGACCGAAGGAGCTGGTGAAACTGAGGTCTCAGAGTTCACAGAGGACTTGTTCTTCGGTTACATCTTCATATTGTTCGAATTCTTCGGCTCTGCATGCTAAATTTGGTAATGAAGCTTGTTATCAGGGATCTGGCAGGTTGGATAGGTTTGGAATGCCAATTAGAATTTGAAGATGGTCTGTGAATTTTAGAGGTGGTTTGGTTTGTGTTTAGATATATGTTTTTAATGAGTATAGTTTGAATGGATGTTTGTTTAGTTTGGCTCTGTTTCTGCTCTGTTTTGTTGAATGTTTTCTTTTTTGTGTTCGGATTTAATGGCTGATTGATTATATTAGAAAATGAGAGAAATTGAGAACATATTATGCAATCTTAGGATTAAAAGGAAGGTCTGTTGTTATTGTTCTTATTATTATTAGTGGAAATTACTAAAAACACCCCAATATGCACAGATTCTCTCCCTAAATTTAAATATCCATAAAATCCCTTTCTTTTTTAATACAATAATTTTTTAAACCCCCAAACATCTAACAGTGATTGATAGAGTTAATTTGGATTTTTTGGACGAAATTGTTCCTTGTCAATTTCCTTGTGTGGGAAGTTGTGGTAAGTGTGACATGGTTTGACTATAATGCCCTTGGGAGCAATGAGTTTCTACTTAAAACATGAAGTTTTGTTTAAAATATGACGTTCTGTTTAAAAAATAACCTTTCTGTTTAAGAAATGAATACATGCAATACTCTTCATGCTAAGCTAAATTCTTTTGTTTGTAGTTATAATGTAATCATGCTAACCTAAATTTTTTCTCACAAACTTATTAAAATTTTAATGTAAATATCGTTCTCTCCATATAATAAAGAACGATCATATTTATGCTTGTTTGTCTTTGTTTAACTATCGATGTTTCTGTTTAATATATTGCGATTACGTTTAAAAAAGTGCTTAAATATCGTTGTTTCTATTTAAATATGTACGAGTGGCTAAGATTAATTGGTTTTTATACTTATGATTAATTTGTCACGTAAATATTAGTTTTTTTGTTTAAATATCAATGTTTCTGTTTAAAAAATGAGTTTGCTGTTTAAAAAAATGAGGATTCTATTTAAGAAATGAGATTTCTGTTTAAAAAAATGAGGTTTCTATTTAAAGAAATGAGCTCTGTTTAAAAAAATGAATTCTCTGTTTAAGAAATGAGTACATGCATTACTCTTCATGCTAACCTAAATTCTTTTGTTTGTAGTTATAATGTAATTATGCTAACTTAAATTTTTTTCCACAAACTTATTAAATTTTTAATATAAATATCGTTATCTTCATATAATAAAGAACGGCCATCTTTATGCTTGTTTGTCTTTGTTTAACTATCGATGATTCTGTTTAATATATTGTGTTTACGTTTAAAAAATTGTTTAAATATCGTTGTTTCTATTTAAATATGTACGAGTGGCCAAGATTAATTGGTTTTTATACCCAGGATTAATTTGTCATGTAAATATTGGTTTTCTGTTTAAATATCAATGTTTCTGTTTAAAAAATGAGTTTGCTGTTTAAAAAAATGAGGTTTCTGTTTAAAAAAATGAGGTTTCTGTTTAAGAAAATGATATTTCTGTTAGGTTTATGTTTAAGAAATGAGTTTTCTGTTTAAGAAATGAACTTTTTTGTTTAAGAAATGAGTTCTCTATTTAAGAAATGAGTACATGTATTACTCTTCATACTAAGCTAAATTCTTTTGTTTGTAGTTATAATGTAATCATCCTAACCTAAATTCTTTTTCACAAACTTATTAAATTTTTAATGTAAATATCGTTATCTCCATATAATAAAGAACGACCGTCTTTATGTTTGGTTGTCTTTGTTTAACTATCGATGTTTATGTTTAATATATTGCGTTTACGTTTAAAAAAAGTGCTTAAATATCGTTGTTTCTATTTAAATAGGCCAAGATTAATTGGTTTTTATACGCAGGATTAATTTGTCACATAAATATTGGTTTTTCTGTTTAAATATCAATGTTTTTGTTTAAAAATGAGTTTTCTGTTTAACAAAATGAGGTTTCCGTTTAAAAAATGAGTTTTCTGTTTAAAAAATGAGGTTTCTGTTAGGTTTTGTTTAAGAAATGAGTTTTTTGTTTAAGAAGTGAGGTTTCTGTTTAAAGAAATGAGCTCTCTGTTTAAAAAATGAGTTCTCTGTCTAAGAAATGAGTACATGCAAAAATGAATGCAAAAAAATGAAAAAATGTATGCAAAAAGGTTTAAGGACAATGATGAAATTTCATAATGCAGGGGGGCAAAAATGAAGTGAAACAATAAAGGAAGGGTTGTTTGAGGTATTCAAAACTCACAGGTTCTGTTTGGGAAGTTTTGAAATTCTTGAGGGGTAAACAGTAATTTTCCCAAAATTATTTGTGAAAATTACCTTTTGTAAAAAAAAAATCAAACTTTCTAAACGGAAATTATCTTTTAAAGTTCTTATACATATATATATATATACACACACACACAAATATATATATATATGACAAAATGCGACAAATGTGTATAAGGGATGTGCACAAATTTGGACCAAGTTCAACAAACACGGTGCTCTCTTATTGACCATTGTGTGGGCTTTGGAGTTTGTTCTAAGGTTTTTTTTTGAAATGAAAGTCTTACCCAAAGGGCCATTGGTAAATATAATTACCGAGAGTCATAAAAAAATTTGCAATGTGTGTAGCACTGTTTAATAAAACTTGTCGAGGGTATTGTTTATCTCACTTTTTATCATACAACTGTTACAATTATTACAACTGTTTTGCAATGTGTGTAGTACTGTTTAATAAAACTTAGCGAGGGTATTGTTTATCCCACTTTTTATCATACAACTGTTACAACTGTTTTGCAATGTGTGTAGCACTGTTTAATAAAACTTGGCGAATGATTTGATTAACAATTGAATGGACGCACATAAATAAAAATAATAATACTATACATCACGAACAGATTTCACGAATTTGACACAAATGATAACCCTATAGTTGGGGTTGCCAACTCTGGAGCTAGAAATGCTAACTTCAACTCCGGGGTTAGTATTCGTGACAAATTTCATAAAATCTATTTGTGATGTATAGCATTATTAAAATAAAAAAAAAATCTAAAAATATTGGTAGAACAAGAGCCCTCTATAATCACCACTAGTTTTTCGGCATTTCTCATAGGAAACAAAAAGGAGGAATATATATATATTGAAAATAAATATTTTTTTTTTTCAAACTACAAATTGTAGTTATTGCTTATTGGTTTTTTTCCGTGAAAAGAACACAATGAAAGATTCTTTCTTCTTTATCCTTCAAAACCTACTCCTAACAACTCCATATTTATTCCTTCATTCCATATTGGTCAAAATATGCTGCAATATAAAAATACAAATGTGAGTAACATTTCCCAAAGTTTCACAAAATAATAATAAATAAACATCAATGCAAATCGCCATGGCAAACGGAACATGGAGCCAACAAGATATCATGGTGATAAACCTAAAATTATGCTTTCAACTTACACACACACATATATATATATATATCCCTTTTTCTAACATTTATTTAAAAATTTGGATAAAAAACAACACACTATAATAAAAGAAATATAGAAACTTAAAAGAGTGGCCTAAGACCATTTCCAACCCAAAACTCTATATTTGAAATTTTAGTATACAAAAATACAACTTCTATAGTGAAAATTTTTCAACTAGCAATTCTATTTTTAACTCTAAAACATAATATTATAAAAATATTCTTCTCACTTCATAATTTTTATATATTCACAATTTATTCGGTGTTGTGATTTTTTTTATTGTTATCAATGATAATCTATGTTAGAACTATTTTTTATTTTTTTTCATTGCTCATGTAATTTATCCTAATTATAATGTATTTATATTTTTTTATTATTTTCTTCAATTTTTTATTTCTTATTAACTAAAAAAAATAACCTTAAATTATAAATTATTAATTTGATTAAAATATAAAATTATAAGTACAAATTATATAATGATGTATATTTATGTAGCTAAAAGTAGATCAAAATTATAAAATTAATGACTCAAACATCACTAAACAAATATTAAATAGAAAAAAAAAACTTGTGCTACAATGATGCGCAACTATTTGCATGCACTGTAGCAAATCATGATTTAACGCAACGTTGGACTTCCAACCGATTTGGCCGTCAGTTAAAAATGCCCTAATGAACCCTACAAAATAGTAAATAACTAATTTTGATATTTTCTTCAAGTGACAAGTAAAAAAATTACAAATAGTAGACATTGGGATCCCATACTTAACCACTAAAATCTAATAAATTGCTTAATTTAATTTTATTATGTTTTCCATCTAATTTTTGAATTTATTATTATTATTGATAAACCGTGTTTAATATTTAAAAAAAATGAAAAATGAAAAATAAAATTTATCAAACAATCTATATTAAAAAAACACATTGTTTAAAATGTGCAAAGATAATGTAATAATAATATATATATATAATATCATAGTAGTCAATTAAACAAATTACACAAATTCCAGCTGGTATTTCAAAAATCTCATATATATAACCAAACAACATAAGTGAAAAACTAGTTGTTAATCTGAATCCTATGATAATGATATTAATTTAGATTTACATTCAAATTAAATTTTATGATTTATAATTTTTATCATTAGAATCCCCTATTAATAAAGACCATCAATGGAAGAAAAAAAATGGGAGTATCACCAGGTTCTTTAAACATATTGATTTTAATATAATATATATATATATTTATTAAGTGAAAAAACCACAAATTCTTCAACAAAAACAGGAGCTTAAATCTGGAACAAAATAAAGAGACAACACAACAAAACAACGACAACATAAATAAAAAGATCACTAACGGTCACTAGAGGTGATACACCTAGAAATGCAAGTGGGGCGGGGTAGGGCAGAGAATGGGATCCCCATCCCCATCCCCGCTTCTCACAAGCCGCGGGGGAATTCTCCCCCCACTCATTCTCTCGCAGGGATCCCCGTGGGGTCAGGGAATCCTCGCAGGGACGAAGTATTCCTTTTCTACCAAATTGTTTTTCCTAATTACACATATAATACACCATATATGAAATTAAAAAATAAACAAAATATTCCTCACAACAAACTAACAAACTAATCGATGGTATGAAGAATTGAAGATGAGGAACTGCGGAAGTTGGGATTTCATAAGAGATGTTCTACTTACAAGTTGAGATTTCAATAAAGTTGATAAATTAATCAATATAATCTTAATTTTAATATAACATATTTATCTATAATAGTAAATAAAAGTTTTGATTAAAATTTTTAAAATAAATATAAATAGTTAATAAGTTGTATGAAATAATTGCGGGTCCACTTTTATAATATAAAGATAAATTAATGAGCAAGAGTTTCAATGTTTAATGGATTGAAAAAATAATATTTATAATATATAACATTATTTTAAATTTATTGTTACAATTATATTTAAATTCAGTAATTTTAAATTAAGTTTTTATTAAATATAAGAGTTATATTTAACAAATAAATATTTATTGATTATATATATAATATTATATTAATGTTGAAATAATATTTAATAAATATATTAAATATATATAATATATATTTATTTTATTGAAGAATTCCCGCGGGGAGTCGGGGGTGGATCCCCGTGGGGCGGGGAGAGCATTCTCCGCCCCCGCCCCACTAGACAGAGGAATTTTTTCTCGCTCCCCGCTTCGCGGGGATGTTTCGGAGAATCCCCGCCCCGTCGAGGCGGGGCGTTGGGAAATATAAATTTTCCGCCCCACTTACATCCCTAGATACACCCAATAAAAAACACAAAATAAAAGTAAGAAAATAACAAATTAAAACAGCAACATCTAAAAGATGTTGAACTTTAGTGATTTCTAACATAAATAACATCTAAAAACACAATCGACATTTGAGATCATCCATCTTAAATGGCACACTAATGAATTAAAAAAAAAACTTACGTGTTGCAGTCGATGTTTGGGTCCAAGGGAAAACCAAGATAAACACCACAAAGTCTAGGAAGACTAGCAATGGTGGTAGCATTAGGGCCATAATCATCAATCAAAGAAACAATGCAACTACATATAACTCTTCTTGCAAGAATGGACTCGCCACTAATGTTTGCAAGATGAAGCAATCCACCACAACACTGTGAACTCACTGCCATTTCCGGTGGACCATAAACCATGAAATTTTCACAGCTATATAGTAGAGAACTTATGACATCACAGTACATTGCCATGGTGTAATACAGGAAGAGAAGAGTTATGGTAGTAGTGGGAATAATGAAAGTTTTTGAAGTGAAAGCCATTGCTTGTTTTTCAAGATGGTGAAATGATTATGGATTGAATGAGGTTTTAACTTTAAAGAAGTGGGAGTAGTTGGTGTAAGGGTTTTGTTGGTGTGTCACATGTTGTGGGTTCTTCTTCATTGGGGATGAATGATTTGGAGGTTTTAAGCATCTATACCAAGGTAATATATATTAATTTAACTAATTGATTTGTAAGTTTATGGAAATTATTAAAAACTCTTTGAATAGTTTTATTTTGATCATAAATTTTTTTCATTAAATTTTTAGTCTATGTATTTTGATTTATATATATATGGTCCTATGTACTTAATATTTTAATAGAATGCAAAAGGTACATCTGCAATTGGTTGGTGTTCATGTACAATAATGATATTTTTGGTAACCGAGTCCCCATTAGAACTCTTTTTCACAAGTGATGAGAATTTGAGTCATGTTTAATGGTACATTTTTAAAAGTGTGAATAATAGTTATGTGTGTGGATAATTCTAGTAGCCATGAGTGTACAACCTTTGCCCCATTCACTCTCAATCGGCGCTTATACACATCCCTTGGTTTTTAACCGCTAGAGCGTGGACAAAATCCAGGTGTTGTAAATTTTTTTTTATTAACTAATTACAAAGACCAACACTAGAATACTCTATCCTTCCACCCAAATCCAAAATCATGTTATGTCTAGAAACAACACAACTACGCAATCCAACATCAAACATAACATGGGAGCAAAGTTTCTATTAGCAGCTACTTATCCTCGCAAAAATCAAAACTTGTATATATTAATGCCATAAATAAAAAAATCCCACATATTTTATGATTTAAGTTACGTAAATGATGCATCATTCTTGTCACTTCCCAATATTCTTTCAATTAAATTTCAATTTTTTTTTATTTTACAATTCATTTGGTTTTTTTTGTTCTCTTAGACTTTTAATTTACCATTAATCTGTAAATTTTTTAATTTTATTAATTAAATTATATACTTGATTTATTATAATCTCCATCCAAACAATAACAATATCATTCCATATACATTTATAAATAATACATTTACATACATCCGTTCTCAATAATTTAAATATAATAATTTCACTGAATTCTTCTCATTATTTTATAACACAATTACACAATAAAAGAATGAGATGAACTATTTTTAAATTTTAACTGTTTAATCTAGATTGTAATAATAATATAACAAAATCACACATCTGAGACGCTATCGGGAATATGTTCGTAAATCACGACTCCTTGTATATATATATATATATATATATATTTTTTTTTTTCCCAAATTCTAAAAATAAAATATTTCAATGATGATAAAAGAAAATTACAATATTTTAAAAACAATTTTCCCATTAAGATTTGAGCCCGGCAATTAATAAATAAACATGCAAACATTCAAATTTACCAGAAGAGTGCACACAAAAACAAATATTTACACCAATGCCACTAAAATGGGCCAGGCCCAAACCCAGGCCCAGGCCCAGGCCCACTCCACCGACATGTCGGCGGCCTTATAACTCCGATCCAGATCCCTTCTTCAATGGAGCTCACTCTCCTTCTCACGCTCACTCTCTTCTTCTCCAAACCCTCGTTAGATCTCATCTCCACTTCGATCTCCATCCCAAACCCTCGCCTCTAGATCCCATTCCAGGCCGCCGATCATCGCCCCATGGGCCATGTCAACCTCCCGCCGCCGCGCCGTGGCCCGCCGCGCCCGTGGACGCTGCTTGACCTCGTATCCACCGCCTTCTTTGGCGCTGTGATCATCTTCTTCATTCTCGTCTTCACGTCCCTCGGTGATCCGCTGGCGGCCGCCGGACGCCGCGCTCTGGCCCGCTCTGACCCCTCTGATCCCCGCCAGCGTGAGCGTGTTCTCTCCCTGCTTGATTCCCCGCGTTCCCAGCGCTCCGCTGCTGGTCCTGTCATCCCTACTTGCCCTGTTGACGAGGTTGATCAGATGCCCTGTGAGGATCCTCGCCGGAACAGCCAGCTCAGCCGGGAGATGAACTTTTATAGGGAGCGCCACTGCCCGGAGTCCGGCGAGTTGCCGCTGTGTCTTGTGCCGCCGCCGGATGGGTACAAGATTCCGGTGCCGTGGCCTGAGAGTCTACATAAGGTTCTCTATCTTTGTCGTTAATTAAGCTTAATAGTTAATTAATCTATGCCTTTACTCTTAATTAACATATATTATTTTATGGAATGTCTGGGAGTCATGTGCGACCATTGATTAGATATATATTTGTTTTTTTAACAAGTTGATTGTGGACCATTTCGTTATTTGTGCGAAGAAAAAGCTAAATTTGTGTTCAGTTCACAAAGAAAAACATTCAAGAGAGACAAAATTATGCCTAGTGTACACTACACATAAATTTACATATTTTATAAAAAAAATGCTAAAATATTAGATAAGTGCAGTCTAGTAGTTCAGATTTTGCAATTTTAGTAATGTGTTGGATGCTTTGTATGAGAGATTAGTTTCCCTCCATTTTATTTTTTAAGCACCTGTTTGAATGTTCAGGAGAGACAAAACTATACCTAGTGTATGCCCTAAACCTTAAAAATTTACATATTAAAAACTAAAAACGAAAAATGCTGCTATGTTAGATATAGTGCACACTGCACACCAGTAGGCGTTCAGATGTGTTGGATGTTTTGCAGCAAAGATGAGTTTCTCTCCATTTTCTTTTTCAGCTTCTGTTTGAATGTTCAGTTGCCAAGTTCCCTGTTGATACAGACCGGACTATCCTTATGGATAGTAGACCATAATTTTTGAATCGAATTAAAAATTGCCAAAAATAAAAAATAAAAAATAATTAAAACTTGATCGAGGTAGTTTTCTTAATTGGAGGATTTCACTGTGAATAATAGGTTTGATATTTTGAGAGCACATGTGGAATAACATATTTTTTCTTGATGTAATATACACAATCTAATAACAAGCTTATGATTTATTTTTTTCTTTTTGTCATTATTTACTACTCATGCTAGTCAACGGCTCTTTTTTTGGTGTGTGCTCTACAAAATGCCATTCTCGTGACTTCTTTTGTTGTTTGTATATAAGGTTGGCCTGTAGGTATTTTATAAGGAACTATTTGAAATTTTCATAAAGTTGACTTGTATTGATGATACATCTCGAACTTCCCACCACACTCCACACTCAATATAGTTTCGATTTTTAGTTGTTTTTGCTTCATCTCATGTTGTGTTAGACCTTGTGATTAAATTTTATTAGGTTTAGGGAAAAAATAAAAGTATGTTTTTTGGGCTTGCAGATATGGCATGACAACATGCCATATAATAAAATTGCAGAGAGGAAAGGTCATCAAGGCTGGATGAAAGAAGAAGGTTCATACTTCATCTTCCCTGGTGGCGGCACTATGTTCCCTGATGGAGCTGTGCAGTATATTGAGAAGCTTGGACAATACATTCCCATTGACAGCGGTCTTTTGAGGACAGCTCTGGACATGGGTTGTGGGGTGAGAGGCGTTTCAGAACTTTGTTTAATCTTATTTTCATGCTGGCCTTCTCTATTTTTTTTATTGATAATTTGATTTTTATAAAGGTTGCCAGCTTTGGGGGATATATGCTCAAAGAAAATATCATGACACTTTCTTTTGCTCCAAGAGACTCGCATAAAGCCCAAATACAGTTTGCACTAGAAAGAGGAGTACCTGCATTTGTGGCAATGTTAGGAACTCGGCGACTTCCATTTCCTGCATATTCTTTTGACCTGGTTCATTGTTCTCGATGTCTGATCCCCTTTACTGCTTACAGTGAGTATCTCATCCTCATTATGTCTTGCATGGAGCTGCATTCCCTGTGTACAGGTTATCTTTCCCCTGGTATTTATGCCATGAATCCTCAATTGCAGATGGTACTTATTTAATTGAAGTAGACCGGTTGCTTAGGCCAGGTGGATACCTTGTCATCTCTGGCCCACCTGTGCAATGGCCTAAACAAGATAAAGAATGGGCTGATCTCCAGTCCTTGGCAGTCACTTTGTGCTATGAACTCATTGTTGTGGATGGTAACACTGTCATTTGGAAGAAGCCTTCAGGGGCATCTTGCATTCCTAGCCAAAATGAATTTGGGCTTGGTTTATGCAATGACGCAAATGACCACAGTGAAGCCTGGTATTCTTAGTGAATATTGTCACTTTTCTTTTCTGCTTTCATGTGGAGGTAAAATGTAATGCGTTTTTTTCACTTGGATCCATTATTTCTCCACCAGGTATTTTAATTTAAAGAATTGTATCAGCAAGGTCTCCATTGAAGGAGAAAAAATCGCTGTTGGTTACATGGCAAAATGGCCTGAAAGGCTATCAAAGCCTCCAGCAAGGGTGTCACTTATTAAAAATGGTATTGATGTGTTTGAAGCTGATTCAAGGCGTTGGACCCGACGTGTTGCATATTATAAGAAATCCCTTGGCATAAAGCTCGGGACCACCTCCATACGTAATGTTATGGACATGAATGCATTTTTTGGAGGCTTTGCTGCAGCACTTATGTCTGATCCTGTCTGGATTATGAACGTCATTCCTGCTCGAAAGCCATTAACTTTGGATGTGGTCTATGATAGAGGTCTAATTGGAGTATATCATGACTGGTAAGCATTTCTCAGTTATTCACATATTTCCATAGGGCCTATCAACCAAGTTTAAATTTACTGCTTTCTCTGCAATGAACAATTTAGAAATGGTAGATTTTTCTCTTGTACCTCAACCAGCTTTTGCGGCTAATGCAGATTAAGTTCATTAGAAGCTTAAACCACCCGTTCGTAATTTTTCCATAAAGGTAACAACTTTTGTCCTGGTGGCATTCTGCAAACAATCTTTGGATAAACCATGTCTTTCATATCCCACAATATAAGTTCCTTATTTGTTTGCAGTCAGCCTTTCTATGAAAAACAATAACTTTTATTATTTCAGGTAAACATCTTTTCGCTGTTGTATTTTGGATATTTCTATAAAACAACTTAAGGTCTTTGGCAATCGAAATCACATATTGTATATCAAGTTGTTTAAGGTCTTCAATGACGACCTGGACCATAAATTTTTTTTCAGCTGTTACCAACCATTTCAATATTATAGGGTTGGTTTTTGTTTTCTATCCTTGGGCCATCATTTCTGAGCTTTTTATCATCACCAAGAAATGTGATGCTTTCTGGATATATACTTTTGGTTGAGACCAGTATGCTGCCCATTTATAATAGCTGGCTGCATTTATATTAGACTGATGCATTGTGGTGATTGAATTAAATTCCAGATTTGATCTTTAGAAAATGTTAAGATAGCTTGTACATATTATGACTTTACAAATCTAATTACATCGGCCTCTGGCAATGTTAAGCTGTCTTGGCCCTCTTGGGACTGCAATTCTATCACAAGGAAATGTGAATTTGTTTCTTTGTCATTTGACACTTCACAAACTTAATTACGCAGAGATAAGGTGCCATCTGGCAATGGTAAGTTGTCATTGGGTTGCCATTCCAATTAGAGTTGGATTTCAGTAACTAAGGGTTTTACCGTTGTTGTGGTTTATCATCAAGTGTAGTGTAATGAGTCTTCTTATGGATATTATTCATATATAGGAATGACGTTGAAACCGTTCAAAAATAGTGACAAAATTATGCTGCTTTTCTACTTATTGAATTACTTTTGCTTGTTTAAGTTCATTATATCTATGTCCAATAATTTCATTTAATGTGCTTTTTTCCTCTTTCACTGTGAAAATAGAGCATTAAACGTGCATGTGTAGAGGCTAACTTTTTTTTTTTAATTGATCTTGTGGATTCTAGGTGTGAGGCTTTCTCCACATACCCTCGAACCTATGATCTAATCCACGTCACAGGAATCAACTCTTTAGTAAAAGATCCTGTTACTGGCAAGAGCAGGTATGCATAAGAAGCTTGTCAAATGTTTTTTATTATTATTATTATTTAACATTGAATTTAGCAAATGTGAAGAATTCCCAGTACAGCATCAAAGATGAGGTTGCCTCATCTTTGCATATGGTACAGAGATGGCCACTAATCAAGTTTGACAATTTTCTACTTATTCCTATATTAACAAGTTGATAAATGGCAATGTATTTCAAATTTATCCATGATGTCTACCTACAGCGGTCATAGCGTCACAGTGAATTAACTGAATGGTATTCTTAAAAAAATACAAAAAGGCACCACTTTGTTTTTCTCATATTTTTAGTGATTTATTTAAAATGTTAGTGCCGTAGAATGACCTTGTCTTGCCAACCTTTTTCTTGCTGTTCTTTTCTTCTTGAAAATAATACTAAGTTGCCTCTCTGAACTTTGTACCTCTATGCTATGTGAACATGTATCAAACACTTGATTCATTATCATAAATCACATTTATTTCCCATAAGTTAGAACATGTCCAGAAAAGAACTCTTATAATTTCTTAGACAGTTTGATATCCTCTAGCTGTTTATCATTTATGTTTGATCTCCACTTTCACTTCCATACTATTGCAGGTGTCACCTAGTTGATATAATGGTGGAAATGGATCGAATATTACGTCCTGAAGGAACAGCTGTGATTCGCGACATGCCCGATGTGATAGAGAAGGTAGGGCGCATTGCTCATGCAATACGATGGACATATAACATACATGACGGTGAGAAAGAAGCTCGAGGTGGGGAGAAAATTCTTTTGGCAACCAAGAACTTGTTGAAACTACCTACAGTTTCACACTGACGGTAAATCACCATCTTTGTGTTCATTTTTGGTTATTTATGATGGTTGTGTAGTTACTGTAGGTATAGTATCAAAGTTGCTGGTTAAATGCAATTTATTACTATTTTTTATTTGACAAGGAATGATACATTTTTTTTTTTCTTCTCTTTTTTGGTTTTGTAAGAAAGGAACCCAAAGTCTATCTGGAATGTAACATCATTCTATGGGGTTTTTTTTCTTCCCCTGCTATCTCCTCAGTTTTAGGAAAAAGAAGAAATTTTAAAAAAAAATGTTGTAACACTATTATTTAGTGAAAAGAGGGAATGTGAAGTGTTTCTTTTCTAAATTGTTGGGAAGGCAAAATGAAAATCTATAATGTGTGTGTGTCTTAATTGTCATTGGATTGTGATTTGTGATTTTTTTTTTATTATTATTGTGATAATATTTCTTTCCCCTGTCAATATGTTAATGGATGGTTGTTTGTTTTAGCGAAATTAACATTTATTTTGTCTAATTTGATTTGGTTATTTGTTTTTTAAATTTTAATTTCAGTTTCCAAATTTGTTACTACAGAGATTATTAGAAGCATCATATTTAATCTTTATGTAAATAAGCCTCCGAGATTTGGTGATATTCTAACTTGTAATTTGTTATTGAGATTTTTTTTAGATAAATTTGTATTCTGTTTTTGACTCTTAATGCTCGGAGAAATAACTTGGCTTTTTTTTTTTTAATTAATTCGTTTAAATTGTTAAATAGAGTTTTTTTGACAAAAATAATAATAATTCTATTGATGTGTTTATAGTCTTATAAAAGAGTTATTTGATCTAGTTACCAAGCAGATCAAATTATATAAATGTAATTCTGAAATATATAAGTTAATATTATGAATTCCCAAAGAAGGTTATACTTCTTATTTTTTTTTATTCTTACCTATTTATACTTGTGTTTTTAAATTTTAAATGCCTTAATTTGACAAGATAGTTAAATGATATTAAATGTCTTTATGGGTATATTTTACCTTCTATTTTGTCCGTGGGAACCTTTCAAAAAATAAAAAATTTTGGTCTATTTTGATTTGCCATTTCATCAAAAAAAAAAAACAAAGGTGATTGTGAACGAATAAATTAGAAGACTTATTAAATATAAAAAAAATAACCAATTTAACTAAGTCAATGGAATTATTTTGATTAATCCATCAACTAAATTTGTTATATTCAGCTAAAATCGAATTCAAACAGTTTTTAACAATTTAAACATTTCATTAAAACATTTTAGAAAAAACACAAATAGTTAAAATATATATGGTAGAACTTCTGGTTAATTTTTGAGGAGGGGAGGGACTAAAAAGTAATTTTGTCATAAAAAAATAAAAAACATACCCGGTGGGACTCGAACCCACAATCGCCTGATTAGAAGTCAGACGCCTTATCCATTAGGCCACGGGTACCACCCATTTCAAAATTTTTTTTAATAATATAGTCTATATTATTTTAAACAAATGAACAAAAACAGTACAATAATTACAAAATATATAATTTCAACCTGTAAAATAAGGGAACTAATGGTGATAAAATCACTTCCAAAGCTCACTGATCATGTGTGTTTGTATTTATGTGTGTAAATAAAAGGGAACAAGGTTCTTTATTATCTACATGCATGAGTGTACTAGATCTGAGCATTTGAAGCTGATTAAATATAATCATGCCACCCCTTTGCCCTTGAGATCTTTACACAAATGAACAAAAATAATACAATGGTCAAACCAATAACACCTGCAATGTGATAAATAATACTAGTACAAAATTTATAATTTTCAACCTGTAAAATGAGGGAACTATTTAATGGTGATAAAATCACTTCCAAAGCTCACTGATCATGTGTGTTTGTATTTGTGTGTGTAAACAAAAGGAACCAGGTTCTTAACTATATATGTGCATGAGTGAACTAGACCTGAGCATTTGGAGCTGATTATAAATTAAGTTTCTCTAACAATATCATTTTTAGTTTTTCGCTTTCTTGTTTGGTTTATGTAAGCTCTATTGCATGGGAAAAAAAAAAATTTCACATCAATAGTTGCAACTCCATTTGGATGTCGGTACACATCTCAAATAGCGGCAACATCGGCAAAGACTGTTCCCGTCCTCTTGGCGAAACAACATCACCAACCCAACTGCAAATCTGAAAACCAGAAGCAACCAAATGAAGGAGAGTAGTTGTGACAATGGTTTGATTTTTCAAATCAATCTTTAAGGGAAAAAAATGTGGCAAAAAGCTCATGTTAGACTGTGTTGGAGATATAGATAATCTGGTGATTTAGTTGAGTTCCTGAAAACACTATTTTTTATGGAACTGTAATAAATCCTTGAAATATAAATCTCAGCCAAAGACATGCTTTTTGAAGGAGGTCCTTGAATGTCTATGGAAATAACAGCATGTGAAACAAATACATATTATAAATATAAATTTAAGGTAGTGGTAATGATGCAGCGAAATGTAAGTTCAACATGACTGGTAGAATAACTGAAGGATTAGTAGGTGAATGCAAGAGATAATTAATAGGTTATATATTTGAAAGTTCAGCCGAAGATTAGTAACATAAACAATAGACAAAAGTTTTAGAAAAATGTAACTCATACCTGGAGATTAGGAAAAGCAGTGAGGCCACAACTAAGATGCATTGGTACAACTTGTATTTGCACTTGACCTGAATTTCTGGGGGTAGAATGTGGCGGTGGATTGAACCAAACTGCCGTCGTATCAACAAAACAAAGCCTAGGAAAAGACCTGTTAAGAATCCCCCTATATAAGTGAAATTATTGACATGAGGTAATATCCGGGTAAATTTTTTGGTAGGCGCCAAACTAGGGCATTTTCTTATTTAGGGGTTTAAACTTTAATTTAAATCAAAATGGTTACCCAACTTCAATTTTATTTTACCAGGTAATTATTCAAGAGATTCTGATTTTTTTTTTTAATAATTGCAATGTCTGTCACCTTGGTTTTGTTGACCAAGTTGACTGAAGATTTTTTTTGTTTCTCTTTTGACCTGTTGACTGAATTCTTGGATTCCTAACAAGTTAGAGTTAATCTTGTTATTGCATTTAGGACCCTATGCTATTTATATATTACGTTTAGGCATTGTTGCATTTATGCATTTAAGTTTGCAGTTGTGATCATTCTTATTTTATAAATTGTATTTGTATTTAAAATTATGTTAAGATTATGTTTAGATAAATTTGTTAGTTTGAATCTGTTTAGTTTCTTGGTGGCGAAGTAACTTAGTTTGAATTCAGTTATCAATATCAATATAAAAAGATAGAAAGGACGTGAGTTTATTGACCGCGTCAAAAAATATTCTCTTTTTTTTAGTGTTCTTTGTGTGTTTTTCTCTGATTATCCTAACCTTTGGTACCAGAGCAAGGTTCGGAGTAGATACCAAAGATCATGTCAGGTTCATCATCAAAGAGTGAAACAACTGTCGGCATGGCAACATTGAAGGCTCCAACAAGAGACAGGACGGTGACCCTCCAATATTCGTTGCTCACAAAGAGCAACTACACGGCATGGGCGCTCAAGATGAAAGTATACATGCGTGCGCAAGGCGTGTGGGATGCCATTGAGCCTATTGATCCGAATGAGGAGATAGAGACGCGGAAGGATCAGATGGCCCTTGCTGCCATCTATCAGGGTATTAGTGAGGAGACGCTCCTTGTGTTGGTTGAGAAGGAAAAGGCTAAGGAGGCATGGGAGATGTTGAAGACAATGCACATGGGCGCCGAGCGCGTCAAGGAGGCAAAGATCCAGACTCTGAGAAGTGAGTTTGAAGATTTACACATACGTGAAGCGGAGACGGTTGATGACTTTGCCACAAAGTTGACCACAATAGTCAACAAAATTCGTGCATTGGGCGACAAGGTGGAGGAGGCCTACATCGTCAAGAAGCTCCTTCGTGCTGTCCCTTCCAAGTTTATTCAGATTGCATCGATGATTGAGCAGTTTGGCAATCTCCAAGGCGGGTTTCGAGGCGCTTCTCAACCATGAGTCGAGGCGTAAGCCTCAAGGCGTTTTGAGGCGTAAACCTCAATTTTTTTTGGAAAAACAATAATAAAATTGTCTATAGTCAAAATCACTAAAACAACAAAAACTAGCCAATTATAATTCCAAATTCAAAACATAATAATTCATCCATACACAAACTATGTAAAAAGTTAACCATATATTAAAAAACATCACTCTTGGAGTACAAGGAAACGAGAGGCTAAGATGTCATTAGATTTTATTATTTTTATTTATAAAATAAATATTTTTTAAAACTTATCTTAAACGTGAGGGAACTTATCTGATTAAACTATATTATTTTTATTTTTATTTATAAATAATAAAGAAAAGACTTTTTGTTTTGTTTTCAAAAATTAATAATATTATGACTTGTCTTATTGGTAACTTATCTTAGTTAAAACTAAAAAAATAGGTATCTTGACAATTATCATTAAATCTAAAAAATAGTTTATCTTGATAATCTTTGTCATTTTTACATAATCTAAAAAATCAAATTGGTACGTACTACTTGCAAAACCATAGGTGTTGATGAGTTTTTTTTATTGAATTTTACATATATAAGTTTTTATTAATGAAAGTATATACATATAAATATTTTTATTTGCTTTAAAAATTAAAATGATATTACAAAAATCAAGATTTTTGAGGCTTAAGCCTCAGACGCATTAAGGCGGTGCGCCTCACTGCGTGCGCCTCTTGACAATGAGGCTTAAGCCTCAGTTTTCAACCTCAAGGCGTGCCCCTTAAGACTGTTCTCTTGCTCCTCACCTTGAGGCGCGCCTCAAGGCGCACGCCTCATTCGCTTTTAAAAACTCCTATTGACAAAGGCTGAATGGAAGGTGAGAGAAGAAGGTGAAGACACTCATCAAGAAAAGAAGTTTGACAAGACCAAGGTGAAATGCTATAGTTGTCATTATTTCGGTTATTATGCCTATGAGTGCAGATCCAAGAAGAAGGATGAGGAAGCCCATCTTGTGGAGAAAAAAGATGATGATGATGAGCCGACGCTACTCATGACAGAAGTATGTGAACCCTTGCAAGACATGAAGCATACGGCAGAGGAGATCATGTTGTATGAGGTGAACATCAAGCCTAGTGTTAGAACTAAGGAAATAGTGTATGGGAACAACTTGTGGTATCTTGACACGAGTGCAAGTAAGCACATGACCGGGAGCTGAAGCCAGTTCTCGAAGTTGGATGAGACAGTAGTTGGGAGAGTCAAGTTTGGTGATGATTTCGTTATAGACATCGAAGGAAAAGGCACTGTAACGTTTCAGTGTCAAAATGGTGAGCATCGTCTTCTCACAAATGTTTACTTCATACCTAGTTTATACACCAATATTGTGAGTTTGGGCCAACTTGATAAGCATGGATGCGAGTCGGTGATAAAAAGAGGATACTTGTGTGTCTATGATAAAAGTAGAAGGCTGTTCGCAAGGGCGAAGAGATCAAAGAATAGATTATATATACTCAATGTTAAGGCAGTGCATCCTGTGTGTTTGCTTGGAGAACATGGAGATGTGGTATGGCTATGGTTTGCTTGGTATTATCATTTGAATTTTCGAGCATTGAACATCTTGACGAAGAATCTAGTACATGAAGAAAGGAGTAAGCACATCGACATTAAATATCACTTCATTTGTGATTGTGTTCAGAAGGGTGACATCGAAGTTGAGCACGACAAAACAAAGGAGCAGCTTGAAGACGTCCTGACAAAGCCTTTTATTGAGTTGCGAGATAAGATAGCCTGAAAGACATGAGGAAGACATAACAAGATTAAGGGGGTGAATGTTAGAGTTAATCTTGTTATTGCATTTAAAGCCCTATGTTATTTATATATTACGTTTAGGCATTGTTGCATTTATGCAATTAAGTTTGCAGTTATGACCCTTCTTATTTTATAAATTGCATTTGTATTTAAAATTATGTTAAGATTATGTTTAGATAAGTTTGTTAGTTTGAATCTGTTTAATTTCTTGGTGACAAAGTAACTTAGTTTGAATTCAGTTATCAATATCAATATAAAAAGATAGAAATGACGTGAATTTATTAACCGCGTAAAAAAGTATTCTCTTTTTTTTTTTTAGTGTTCTTTGTATGTTTTTCTTTGATTATTCTAACAAAGCGTTCCCCTCAAAGTTGGCTTTTCACTGTAAATTCCGGGTCTTATCGGGGTTGGTGGAAGAGCTTTTATTGAGAGCAACTCCTTCTGGTATTCTTCTTCATCTTTTTCTTGGGAGCAACTCAAAGCTTGCTTGCTGTTGGCTTTAGGAGGCCGGGTTCTTCAGCCTTGTTTTCCTTGAAGCTTGGAGACAGAGAGAGTTTCCTTCACCGGCGGATCATCGGAGAGAGTTTTCCTTCACCGGCGGATCATCGGAGGGGTTAGTAATCCTGTAGTGAGCCCGAATTCGCGGGACTTGTCGACCCCAACTTCATAGCTCGCAGCCAGGTAGGCTCTCCCACCCGCAAAATTCTGTATTTCTGACATTTATTATTTACTTAATTATTTCATTATTTTGTAATTTGATTTATTTATTTATTTACTTGTTACTTATTTTAGTTATTTATTTACTTTGTTTTCTGCATTATTTCTGTGGTATTTTCTTTGTATGTAATCTGAATTTCTGTGGTTTTAGTACATCTCCATTCCTGGCTCGCCCAGCTAGGAAGAGTAAGTCCTAGACATGTGTACATGCTTTATGTAGTAGCGCTACCCCCCGACTGTGGTCGAAGATCCGGCTTCGGCTGTTGATATTTTGTTCTGTTCCGTTCCGACTTCACAGTCGATGATCCAGCCTCGTGCTGTTGATTTCTGTTATCAGTCAAGGAGATATACACGTCTGTTTTCTACGTGTTATCAGTATTTCTGATTAATTCTATATTCTAAGCATTTTCTGTATATCTGTGTGAATTATTATTATTATTCTGTAAAATCTGCATTATCTGTTATTTCTGCGATCCTACTGGGCCCTTATGGCTCATGCACTTTGTGATTTCCGTTCTCGTAGGGGAAGAGTAAGCTTAGGATCGGGGTGTGTCTTGGAGTCATATTTCTTGCTTTTGGCAGTATCTTTGTAGTGAACCTTTCTGTGTGAGTAAGGCTTGTATTCTATTTGCATATTTTGGTATGTAGACTGTTTGTATGATTTTGTATTTTGTAGGGCTGCTAAAGCCCATACTTGTATTATTTCAGTTTCTATGATCCTATTTGTGGTTATGTATTACTGTTCTTATTCTGCTTGTTAGGGTTGACTCTGACCAGGTCAAATCTGAGGCCTTGCACGCAGATGGAGCCAGCCCCGATTGATCGCGACCGATCCGTACCGACCGGCCGTGCATGGCTCGACAATAATGTAGATGCCGAAAATTCTCTGTCAAGACATACATGACACACTCCACCCAGCTAGGAATTCTATCTTATTTTCTGATAGAGAATTTCCAACATCAGATCATCAAAAATAGACCAAATTCCCTCGGGTGATCACCCAGTGAAATAAAATTAAAGTTGAGTAACCGTTTTGATTCAAATTGAGGTTTGGACCCCAAAATGAAAAAGGGTCATAGTTTGGTGCCCTATTAAAAAATTTATCCGGCAATATCCCAATGGTCAAGTTGAGAACAATGATAACCAGAAGTGTTAGTAATGCCTCAGCCTACAAATGCAGGTCAATTCATTGACACAGATTGTATAGTACACAACTTCCCTGTTTCCTCTCCCCGCATCGACGATCCGCTGGGTCATTTTTCCTATTTGTTGTACCCTCGAGCTTGGCAGTCGCTCCCCTCTCGGTTCTTAACTTCGGTCCGCCGTTCCCCTCTCCTCTCTCCTGCACTACCGATCCCGGCCGCCGGTTCCCTCTTTGTTGTGCCCCTGATCCCGGTAGCCGCTCCCCTCTCGGTTCCCAGCTCCCATCCACCGTTCCCGTCTCAATCTGGTGGTTTTTGCTTGACTGCCTCTCCTCTTCTTTAGTTAAGGTACATAATATTTACAAATCCCATTTTAAGGTTTCATAATTTTTACAAATCCCATTTTAAGGTTCATAATTTTGACTAAAAAAATATTATTTGAAATCTTAGGGTTTTACAAATCCCATTTTATGTTTTTTTTATAACGTTGTCTGATCTTGCTCATTAATGCATTTTTAATCTCTTTGTTCTTGTGGTAGTTGTTATTTAATTTTGTTACTTGTGGCATACCCTAAATTAATATAATACAACCAAGACATGAATTAGTCATTTCTTTCAATTAGTTGTGCTAGATATCAATTAGTCATTTCTTTCACAACCACTTTTCACCAAAGAATGAGTGAAATTTATTTTAAAGTAAATTCTAAAATCGGTAAATAATGCAAATTATTTATGAATTTATTGTTTGTCTAATTTGTTTTTAGACATATACCTAAAACAAAAACATGGAAGAAGTGGTACTTGTGTATTTTGAGCAATGAAAAGATAATGTTGAAGTTGGATGTTCAAGTTATGAAATACATGCCAAAGAAAAACAAGTAGATTTGGATTTAATTGACAATATTGTGCCAGAGGCTGGTATGATACTTGATTCTGAAGAAGAAGTTTATAAATTGTATGTCCAGTTTGCGCGGCGTGAAGGGTTTGGCATCAACAAAAAAAGCACGAGATTAGGTGATGAAGGAAAATTGAAATATTACACGCTAGCATGTGTAAGAAGCGACAAACGAATATCTACTTCAAAAAACTCCTTCAACCCAAGGCTATCCACCAAAGTAAATTGTCCGGGAAATATTAATGTCATTTTTGGCAATGATGGGCAATTTACCATTTTTAGTATTAATTTGGAGCATAATCATGCACTTAGCTCTACATAGCTACGTCCAAAAGTGCAATGAAAAATTGATGCATATGTGAAAAGAATGCTTGAATTAAGCGACCAGCGAGAGATGAGTCTAGCAAAAATTTCCATTCCTAAGCGGTTGAAAGTGGGGTTATGAAAATTAACACTGCCCTGAGAAAGATTGTATAAATTATAGTCTAGAAAGGAAAGCGATTAAGGCTTGGCGTTGGAATGCTGCATGACGCAGAAAAATATTTCTCTCGCTTGCAACAAAGAAAACACAGTTTTTCGGTTGATTGACATGGATGAGGGAAGGTCGTTTGAAATGTCTTTTAGGCGGATCGAGGTCTATAGCTGCTTATGAAGCTTTTGGTGATGTAATTTCCTTTGACACAACATACTTGACGAATAAGTATGACATGACATTTGCTCCATTTGGCGGTGTAAATCATCATGGACAGACGGTATTATTTGGGTGTGGCTTATTGTCGAAGGAAGATAGAGAAACATATGTTTGGCTCTTTAAAACTTGGGCTGGGTGTATGTCGCAAGGCTCCTAAAAGCAATTATTCTGAGGACGAGTGTGCCAGCTATTCAAGGTGCGGATTAGATTGGTTTTTCCAAATTCCCATCACCGCCTTTGCCTTTGGCATGCCATGAAGAAGGTTCCCGAGAACCTTGGAGGTTTAAATGAATACAAAGCAATCAAGAAGATTTTGAAACACATCATGTATAAGGCATTGGATATTCAAGAGTTTGAAGACACATATTTGAAGATGATGGCGGACTATAACATATAGAGAAAAATGAATGATTTGAATTCTCTATTCAAAAATTCGTGATCGTTGGGCTCTGTATATTAAAGACATATTTTTGAGCTGGAAATACGCGCTCAAATAAGTGAAAGTGTAAATGCATTTTGATGCAGTTTACTGATTGGTTTAGCTTGACTTCAACAGCTGAGTTTGTTGAGCACTTATTATGCCTTGAAAAGCAAAGATTTTAGCCATTTCGACAACTTCGTGTTTTCCATGTGATCAACTTTGATTGCTATTTTTGAGGAAAACAGCTATAAGAAGCATACACAAATGAAATTTTAAATTGTTTCAAGATGAGTTGCGATGGATGATATCAGTGCAATCTTACTCAACTTGGTTCACATGGGAGGCGATCTGCTGCTCAAATCCTGGTCAGTTTTGACATTGTCGAGGGAAAAGAAAGGTGCATTTTAGAAAGCAAGTGGTATACAATCTTTTACTCTAACGAGGAAGAATTTGACATTAAATACTCTTGTCGATTATTCGAGTTCAAAGGGAATTGTTATAAGAGCACATTTGCAAGGTGCTTAGTGAAAGAATGTGAAGACATTCCTTCGAGTGCTATTTTACCGCTGATGGAGGAAGGACATCAACGCATACATACAGCAACTCTGTGCTACAACTTTGCTGAAGATGACCCATAACCAATGAGGAGGCTCTTGATACGATGAAATCTGGTGCTCTCATTTTACTAAAAGCCAAAGAACTTGGAAGCGAGTCAAATGACAAATACATCTTCTTGATGATGTGTGGATGAAGCCGCACTAAGAATTTGATCGAAGCGACACAACTTGCAAGGAAAAGTTTACACCTATGTTGTTGGGAGGTGACTAATGTGCCACACGCAAATATTTTGACTCCTTTGAAGGTGACGGGTCCAGTCGTGGGCCACTAACTCAAAAGGAAGAAGTGTCAAAGTTGAAGAAATAATAATTAGAAACAAGAAAAAGGTATATGTAGGCTGCTCATTCATTGCTTCTTTCGTGTCAAATGGACTTTTGTGTGTATAAGATCCATATTATTATTAGCGGAAGGCACCGAAACAAAGAGAGATTTTGCACAAGATGATCATTGCAAACAAAGAGGCGTGGTAATTCCCATTAATTCTCGACTGTGTCCAAATTATGTACTCAATCGATATAATATGTAACTGATTTGTTGGATTATAATATCTTTTCTTGAGTTTAATTCAAATTCTATATCGTCAATGTCAGGATGTGCGTCCATAGTTCTACTCTGGGTTTTACAACCCAATGCAATGATCCATACGGTTAAAGGTGAGTTGCAAGAGCCTGTGCTTCGATACCACAATACTTTGTGATTAACATGTTGTTGATAAGAAAAACTGAAATTTTGTGTTCATGTTTGTGTTCACAAGGTTTTGGGATTGGCAACATGGAAGGAGAATCTCATTACAAGAGCAAATTGATCCTCACCGGTTTTCGATGAAAACAAATTTGATTTGTTGTATTCTTCTCTATGCTCATGTTGTATTCTTCTTAATGTTAATATGTCAGGATGCAAGCATATTTGATTGTAAACCTGGAGTTGTTGCATGTCATGTTTATTGGAGGAATGATATATTGCAGGTCATGTTTGTTGTTACTACTTTGATTATAAACACAGACTGATGAAGAATTGCTCAAAAGAAGAACATAGTTATTGTTGTAGGTTATGTTTGTTGTTACTACTATGATTATAAACACAAACTGATGAAGAATTTCTCAAAAGAAAAACACAGTTATTGTTGTAGGTCATGTTTGTTATTACTACTATGATTATATATAAACACAATCCGATGAAGAATTGTTCAAAAGAAAACACATAATTATGATTCGCGGTCATTTTGTTATTTCAAATACTGCGTCCTACGCAGAGCTTATTGCAGTCATGTTTGTTACAAATTTACAAAGTTACAAATTTACATTCAAAGGTAGGCTTGGCGCTACTTTCACGTGCAACGATGCCCGATGCCGAGATTTCACGATCCACGTAGCAGCATTGGAGATGATGTTCGGTGACAGATTTTTGATTACGATGCATGTAATCAAAATGAGAAGCATTATTAATAGAACGTACTTTGAGGCAAGGATTCTGGTACCACCTTCCTTTGCCATTAGCTATGTTATTTGAAGTTACAATCATCACAACTTGTTCTAACCCTTATAAGCGGTAAGAAATCCATCGGACTCGATCCTTCTCTTTTACCTGTTTGAGGAGAAAAGCTTATACATCCTTTTGGAGATCCTTGGGCTGAGAAATGCATGTATGTAGACTTTCATACATCATCAGATTAAATTAGCATATATCGCACCTGCAGGAAGAGGATACACACCATTTCCACATTTCAGCAGGAAATTTTCAAACCAAAGTCATCCTTTTCAAGAGGTGCTTATCGACTTGCACCACCTAATAATTCGCCGATGTGCTCACCTGCAGATGTATTATAATTGAATGGAGCAGACACTTTTATGTGCACAAACTGTACTTTCCAAACTTCAACGCAGAACTTAGTTTTGCATCTTTAATATGTATGAATATATGCACATATACATGAGCATCAAACACAATAACTAAAAAGTGAGTTGGTCGCTAGCTTGTTGAATTATCAACCAACCATCTACACTAGATCGCTGCGGGATCTGACTTTACAACTAAGGCGCAGTCAGTGGGAAATTTATTTTAGAGATATACTTTTATTGGGACCAAGCAACTATGATCTATTACAGTACCTCATCAATTTTATTTGTAAACTCAAAAAGCAAACACCGCTGATTTGCAATCTTAACTCAAACTTTTTTCAAACACATTGACCTGAAATACACACTTAGGCTTCACGGTGATTACGGCGATGTGTTATGAACTATGTCGATTAGCTAATTAGGAAGCCATCCTTTACAGGGCAATCTCCAAACGTGGTTTCTCAAACCAACCCATATATTTCTCCACACTAGACTTGTTTTCTTTTGATAATTTCTATTTCTTATTTATTCTACTCTAATTGATATTTCTTACATAATGATTATCAATCTTGCAAGAAAAGGTAAACTTTCTGCAGTAGAGTCTTTTGATCAAGATGGAAGCGAGGCGAAGATTGTATTATTCATAACTTCTCAAAAATTAATTTACGCAGCAAAATTAGACAAGTTGGTAGTAATTCAAAATAATGGCATAGATAATAGATCTCATTTAGTAAAAAATATCATGTAAAAAGAAAAAAAAAGAAACCTAAATTTGTTTTATGCCAACAAAAGTTTTTTCAAAGCGGATATTTAATACAAGCCTGTTATAATTTGCACATGGCGCACAGTGCTTTTCTGAAAGCAATTGAGATAGAAGTAGCATATAAATTACCTACCATGATAATACTGAGAAAAATTCTGCCACATTATGCGCATTGAATAACATTTGTTCTTCAAATGAGAGGGCAACATCTAACTTCTAAGCATCCAAAGCTTAGGTTTCCATCTTCCATACTACCATTTAATTTAAAATTTTTCGCTAGGCATTAATAAGGGGTAGCTGTGCTCTTGAATAAATATGTGCACTTTATATTAATCAAACAAACCAAGATCTAAAACAACACACCTTTCTTAACTTTGGGAGTAAATATTCAATTACATATTCCTACGGACACGAAATAGGAACTTGTTTGATGTATTGAGGTTCTCCTCAAATTAAGATGTGAGAGAGGTGGAGAAGAGGTTTGTCAATTTGCAGAGATATTATAAGGTTGAAACCTAAAAAAATTTACACTTTCTTGTTGTAACATCGGCCAAAAACATGGAAAACTCTTCCAACAAATCCGTTCAAATTAACATATACTCACAGTTACTTTCTTGTAGATTTGAAGTTTGAGTAAAAATGGGGATCTTGGGTTTTTATAAAAATTGAGGAGGAAGCTGAATTCATGTTTTATCAAGGCTCGATCTTGCCCTCGATTCTTTCATGGATAAGCCTAATCAAGGATGCAACTAAAATTGCTATGCCCCAATCTCATACTCTTTTATGGGCAAATCATCATGGCCATAAGAACATCTAAAGGTAATGCTATATAAGTGAACCAAATACACAAAACCGGCCACGTAAAATGATTCCATGTTGAATATATATAAAATATTAAACAGCAGAATGAAAAAAGGGCTTTCAGTTAACGATTGGAACTTCTCCACCCTTCCACTTTCCCTCTAGCAGTGGGAGTAGCGGTCGCCAACTAGGCAAGTCAAGCTACTCTGCGTTGTGAAACCCGAGCAAGAGAATTTTTAAGGGCATCATCATTGCCTCTGTACATGATTTCAAAGCGAACGAGCCTGGGACAAGAGCATGAGAGGGTGGAATGAGGCCGGGAACCGAGAGGAGAGTGGGCTGTTGGGATGGGGGCACGATGAGAGGGAGCCGGGCCGGGATCGGTGGTGCGGAGAAGAGTGGAGTGGCGGATCTGAGGTTCTTGACAGAGAGGAGACCCGGTGAGACACGAGGGAGAAAGACACAAGAGAGGCATTGTCCCTAGGAGCCATTTGCCGATCGCTCTAATACTGTAAGAGAGAAGAAATGATGTGAGGATGGGTAGTGCATGAGAGAGGAGGAGACAGCAGTGGGAGAGGCGGTGGGTGGAAAATTAGAGAACTAGGCACCACAGTAGGAGAGACAGATGGAAATTATAAATTCCTTCTCATTTCTTTTTAATGCTCTAAAATAAAGAATTAAGAGGAGAAGACCAGCCCATCACCGACCACCGTGATCGTGTGGGTGGTTCAAATCTTGGTTCTATCTATATAGCATTACTCAACTTTTTTATAGGGCATGGATGTAATTATCTAAATTTAGTAAGGGTATTTTTGTCTTGAAGAATATTCAACCCTTGAAAACCCTCGATTTGAAGGGTATTTTATCTTGAATCCAAACATGGGTTAGTCCATAACCCTCCCTTACAAAACTCCCCAAAACTCCCCTCCCAAGCAAGGTTAATGTCCTAAAAATCTCTATATTTTAAAAACTGTTTTATTTAATCTATTATTTTTTATAATTTAATTAAAAATTTTAAAATTGTTGTTTTACCTCCCCCAACCCACCCACAACCACATTTATAATCATGTATAAAATTGTGAACTGTCAATATCTGATATTGATTCCAAACTAGTGTGAGACACCTGTGCTACCGTTACGGGCTTATGTATGAAAATAATTTGGTTAAATTGTAATAAATATTTAATTTGTTGATAATTTATATATTTTAGCAAATATATTGAAAAAAAACCCATATATTAAGTGAGGATTTATTCATTTATTCATGAATTAAACTTTTTTTTTTTTTTACATGGTCGAAAAATTGAGTTTTGATTGGATTCACCTATTTGATTTATATTAATGTTGAGATTTTTATTTGCTTTGTTGAGCATTGCTTGTAAGTATTTTTTGTGTCTCAATTCTCATTTGTAGTATATTTCAACCTGTAAAAGAACAATGTATTAATGAAAGATTTTGGGAAATAATGAGGAAGATGTTATTTGAAAATGATATAGAAAATAATTGACTACTATACCAACTAGCAGTCCACATCGAATAATTTGAGTGTTAGATTAGATTATCGATTGATAATGATACTAAATCAAATTCTGACATTGCTTTATTTCATTTTGTATTTATTAATCAATAGCAGAAATATTGTAGTTATATGAAATTTGAATCTTTTTTTTTTTTTTTTTTTTGGCTAAGATCTTGGCTAATAGGAGTACATTTGTAATTCAACTTAGTATTTTTAAGTTTTTCTAGTGTGTCATCATGATATGACAAGAAAGTTTAGTTCTAAGGCTTGTTCACATATTTTTTTTAAAAAAATTATTAAAATTTTTTTTCTTTTGTTTTTTTTTGTTTTTCTTACATTTTGTATTCTAAGTTAAGGGTTTTTTAGCATCTTTAAATCATAATGCCATGCATTTGCTATGTGAATTAGCATTTATCATGACCGGATGTTACAAATATAGGTTGAAGTTTTCAACCATCAAAATTTGTCTATAATGTTGTTCTTCATTATATCTTTATATTTAAGTAGAAATTTCATTGAGTCTAGGGTAAAGCCGAGCTACTCGGAGTTCCAAATTAGTTTTAAATTTTCCCTTCTTGACATAAGGCTAGCGTCATGCTAATTTTAGTAGAATTCTAAACAATCAACAATAATTGTCAAGAAATTAATATTTAGTAAATATTATTAAAAAAATTGTAGACATTACTTAGAGTTTTTCAATAAGCTTCTTTGCATTTGAACCGAAGACAATGATATGTTGTGTACTTTGTTTAATGAAACCTTCCTCTACAGTTTGGTCAATGAAAGAAAGCAATGAGTTATAGTAGCCATCAATGTTTAGCAATTTGAACTGAAACAAACAATAAGTCAGCCATGTTCTTTTCGTAATTTTAATTATGTATGTGTATAATTGGAATCAAATCACCGGCTTGCTATGTATACCTAATTGTGCCCAACTAATTACTTCAAAAAGTTCTTCAAGAGTCATAACTACCTGCATAATAATTAAAATTGAAATGAGTTTATTCTTGTATGTTTTTAGTTATTTATTTCAAAAAATAAAAATATAATGATTAGTAAGAGGATTTGTGTTTTTCAGCATAATGAATGATAAAAGAGTGATAACAAAATGCAACAATGCTAGTTGGGGCAATTTAAAAATAGTGAACAAAGTTAGTTTTTTTGCATTTTCAGTGATGCAAATGAGGGAAGGAGGTTGATTTATGTGCAATATTGAGTGATAGGAAATGTTGGTTATACACTAACCATACATAATAATAAAGGCATCAAAATGTAGGCTAATCTCTACTTTTCTCTAGTGCATATTTTGAACTAGTTTTACTTCTCCTATGGTGACACCAATGATCTGACCATAAAAAAAATTCAAAAAATACAAAAAAAAACATAATGTATCAAAGAATAACCAATTGGTATATGTGGTTTGAGCTTTTGTTTCCGAAGAGTTTCTCATAAAATTAAATAAATTCGTTCCATGCTTCTTTATCCATTAGAGGCATCGGGATAATACTGAGTAGATGGATAAAAGTTTAGTTAATATTTTTCAAAAGTTTTTATTAAATGAATGGCCTTTCAATATATACTATACCCTTGCTGCCCTGTATTAAACGTAAATCATACTCAAGAACCTTGCCTTCCACCATCAAAAGCGATTTGAGATATCAATCCCATTAATCAATATTAACTCTTGCCATATATAAATCAATGCTTTCATCACTGAGACTGGTAGGTTATTTCACGAATGTTTGCAATCAGTAATTTATGTTTAAGAACAATACGAGAGAAAAGCAGAGAAGAAAGGAAGAGGGCGAAAATGAAAATAAATCAGAGTAGGGAAGAAGGAAAACAGTTCTTTGGCAAGATCAATACGCAGCGACATTTTGGTAACTCTTTTTATTCCCTAAACTACAAAAACACACAAATTGTCTTAATTTGGATGTACTCTGTTGCTCTCTTTTTGGTTTGCCTTCTTACTTTATGATCACATTAAATATATATCTGAAATGCAGTGGGAGAAATTGAATAATAATAAGGGCTATTAAATTTAAAGTTACGAGATGATTTACAAATATTGGAGGGATTATATACCACGTTAGATCTAGGAGATTGATTATTATTTGGGAAGATGAGTTTTTGGTATAGCTACTACTACCACAGAAATACACAAATATATATAGAGAGAGATGGTTGGTTTGTGTTGTTCTTCTTTGGTTAATTTTTTATATTTTGTATATTTAGTCAAAGATATTAATCATGTTTTTTCGGATCTTCTTATAAGAAGAGTAGATTTGCTTTATGTTTGTACAATTTTCAATTAATAAATAAATCAATATCTTGTAAAATGTTTATACAATTATTTTTGGGTTGTTTTCTCTCAAGATGTCCAAAAAGTCTGCTTGTTGAGAATGTCATAAAGTTTTGCAATGGTTTTGAGCGGTGGGATCTAGGGTTTGAATTTTTTTTTTCTACATATATAATTTAGTAAGTTGTAATTCATTCATTTATAAAGATGTATTTTTTTATATGTATGCATATATATAAAAATAAGATATAATCAGAATATATATAGTAAATTTGTTTATGGATAATTTATATTTGATAATTTGTATATGGGAAAAATATAGATATAAGGCTTGTGTTTGCTTAATTCCCATTCATCATGTGGAACCATCTTCCTGTTCTTTCCTTTTCTAGTGAACCTACCTCTCTGTATTTTGTGTGAATGAGTTGTAAGGAAATTTCATTTGCATGTCAAGGTAGTGATTGCTTCACATTTCATATCCTAGTAATTTTGAGAAAATTCGATTGGCTTAAATTGATTGTCTCCGATTCTTTGACAAGCCAAAGGGCATCTGAAATAATGGCTGGCTGGATCTTTAGTTTTCATGAAGAAAATAATTGTTTGTCATGAGCATGAACATTGGTAAAGCCACTTTCGTATGTGATCATAGCAATCGAAAACATTAAAACATGTGCTGATATATATATATATATATATATAAATATATGTATGTATTTTTAAACACCAAAATATATAGATTTATGTGTTTGAATTCCTATACCTTGTGCCCTCAAAATCCAAAACCCTAATATAAATTTAAAAAAAAACAAATATCTATTTCGGTAACCATTAGCTGATCTGTTTCATCATTCTCACCACCTTCTTTGGTCAAATAAACCTACAAAATGTGATCTTCTTATGTTTTCAACTCACACCGAGAAATCAAGTAGTTTTACGTGCTGAGGATCTAATTGCCAAAGTTTTTTTTTTTTAAAACAATGACCAAAGTCCAAATGGCGTTCAGAGAGCTTTTAGGGACCCACAAATGTTGCCATTAATGCACAATCGAGAGACGTGGAGATTAAAGATCACCATGGTCATGGAGACAACTCCACAAACCATCATTGCTTTGAAAAAAAACACGTAAAACATCTCTACCAAAATCCTAGCTGCTTCTCCTACCTTTAGACTTGAAGATTTCCAGCCTCAATGTCGGGATCTCTTTCGCTTTCTCTCGTTGTTCTCGTGAGGTGTTTTTTGATTTGTGGGTCATTTTATTTGATCAAAAAGAGCAATTTTGTTACCAGATTTGGTTGGCAAACTTACTATTTTTTAAACAATGACCAAAGTCCAAGTGCCATTTGGAGAGCTTTGAATAATTCATGAAATACATATATTTAAAACAAATAACAAAAAAGAGATCCTATATATTTTTATGAACAAAAACAATAACCAAAGTCCAAATGCATTGATCATGTATTCCAAGCTGTTAACAACTTGCCAAAAAGTTATTTCAATAAGCTCATCAAAACCAGTCTAACTATTCTTTGTCCTCTGCCATCAAAGAGGGTTACCATACCCAATCAGGTTGCCCAGCTAGTGGTAGCCCCATCAAGACCAGCACCTAATCGCAAAAGCAGTAGAGTTAATCTTGATATACAAGCAGAGGCAAGCATGAATTTGTATGGTATACCCTTTTATTTTTTAATATTTTTCTTTGTAAGTCTTTTTCTCTTGATACAAAAAAAAAAAAAAATATTCCTCACCAAACTTGAAAAAAAAAACTAATCTATGTTACACATAGCCCTATAAAATAGTATATATTTATTACATATATGGATCAAATTACTATTCAAATTCAATCAAAGCATGTTAAGAATATGGGTTTTAAAAGCACAAACATCGAAATGTTCAAAATTAAAAAAAAATGCTAAACAACGAAAAAACCTTTATATTATGATTTTTGAAAAAAAAAATAATTTCATGTTTTAAAAAAAACACAAATATCGAAATTTTCAAAGACAACTTGCTACACAACAAAATAAATAAATAAATAAATAAAATAAATAAACATCAATAGAGATATGAATCCAATAACATGCCACAACAATAATTTTATCATAATATAAAAGTTATATGGTTTAATTTGGAATTTAACTAATAAATCTAGCATCCATTTTTACTATTTTCAATTTTTAAACAATAACAATG
>NC_052486.1:20059910-20129441 GCF_009730915.1 Dioscorea cayenensis subsp. rotundata | reverse complement strand
ATTATTATTATTATTATTATTATTATTAGGGAAAATTGACTATATACCCCTCAAAACCAACAAAATTACATTTTTTTGGCCCAAAACATCATAATTGCATGTACAACCTTGAAAAATAAAATGAATTGCGGATATATCCCTTCAAGGAAATTAAAGATGGTATAAGAATGAAATATCATTTGGGAAAAAAAAAAATTACAATGGATACGGATCTATACAACAAAATGAGTATGGCAGAGGATCTATCACAATTCTACAAATGGGGCATGAATGAAATACCTATATTTTGGAGTGTCACAAGAAAAAACAATAAGATGTTATTCAATGAAATTAGAAAGGAAGAAGATCTCATGAGCATGTTCAATGAATACAAAGACATAAAGAAGTGTCAGATTTATGTAACTTTGAACTTAGAATCAAATGATATGAGAGAAACTCCAAGAAGTGCTTCAAATGGCAACCCTATTGCAACCTACCAAGTGTTGATGCAAATGAGGAAAACATCAATATGGCAAATGAAGAAGATTGTGTTGAAGATACTGTCTTAGCTTTGCAAATTGAAAGTGAGACAAATTATCATTCATCGTATAGTAGTGGCTCAGATATCGAATCATATGTTGATGTACTAAACATCATTTTGTGAACATGTGGAGATGTTGATGTACTAAACATCATGTTGTGAACATGTGGAGATGCTGATATATTTGCAAATATCATGTTGTGAATATGTGGAGATGTTGTGTTTGCAAATATTATTTTGTGAGCATGTGGACTTGTTGATGTATTAGTATCAATTTATGAACATGTAGAGATGTTGATGTATTTGTAAGCTTGTGAACATGTTTATTTGTAAACTTTTTGTGAAGATATTGATGTACTAAAATTCATTTTCTAAATATGTTGATTTTATGATAATTAAGGATGCATTTGTAAATGTGTTATAGGTGATATGTGGATATTGTATATGTAAATGTGTTATTTAAAGGTGCATTCATAATCCAAGTTTTTGTAATGATTAAAATTTGTTTAGATTATTTAGTTAGGTTTGATAAATAAATTCAATAAAACTAAAAATTTAGGGTATATTTTAAAGTGCAAATAATAGTTTTTGAGTTAGAGTTCATATTTGTAAATTAAAAGTAATTTTTAGTTATTTTAAATTTTAGATTTTTAAAGGGGTATTTGTAAATTTACAATGAAAAAGTTTTAAGGGGTATATATGCAAAGGGTATAACGATCATTTTGCATATTTATTACTAGGTAGCTGACAGAATTTTAACCTCAGAGGTATATATACAATTATACATATTATTCGAGTATATATCGTCAGATTATGATTTTATATTCAAGGGTATATATTCAAAATTTTAAAATATATCATTAGTAGTATACATTTTTATCTTATTATATATATATTATTATATATATATATATATATAAATATGTAGGGTACTCGACGTCATCTATAATCCATATGAGCAGGATAATATATATATATATATATATATATGGAAGTTTGTGATGAACCATTGGATTGCAAGATCGTGTCATATTTGAACATCTTGTACTTAAAAATAGTGTCAAGTGGCCTGCTCAGTATCAAGTGTGATGCAAAGAATCAAGTGGGGTGCTCTATGAACGTCTGCATATTACATTTACTGTTACTGATCATCTTATTGCACTCTCATCTTTCTTCTCTCACTTGTTTTGCAATCTGCGGATGTAAATTAAGTTTACCAACACACTTTAAAAATAGAATATTTGCATGAATATCCCCATAAACAAAATAATGACTTCGGGTACAATTGTTTATAAAAATATTTAGCTAGAAAGAAATTCTTGAATGTTTCTAATAAGGATAAAACCTCTTTTGTATTTTGGCTATTATTGTTAAAATTATTCATATACTCATGTCCTCATAAACAACAAAGCACAGTTTAAAATTCTTTGGACACGATCCAAACCAAGCACCGGGTGCCACAGGAGCATGTTTAGCAACTACTTTCCACGGACCTTTTTGGGTGTTGTTTCTTCTTTTATTTCAATAAATGTTGAGGTTTATCGATTTTTTCAACAACAATAACAACAACAACAACAACAACAACAATAATAATAATAATAATAATAATAATAATAATAATAATAATAATAATAATAATAATAATAATAATAATAATAATAATAATAATAATAATAATAATAATAATAACAACAACGACTTATATATTCCCATAAAACCTAAAGATTTGCATATTTACACCCTTTATATGATGCAAATATGCGATTCCCCAATTTCAATAAATGTTGAGGTTTATCGACAACAATAACAACAACAACAACAACAACAATAATAATAATAATAATAATAATAATAATAATAATAATAATAATAATAATAATAACAACGACTTATATATTCCCATAAAACCTAAAGATTTGCATATTTACACCCTTTATATGATGCAAATATGCGATTCCCCAATAATAATTTGACAAAATAAATAGATAAAAGAAATTTATTTATAGAAAATCTAAAAGTATATAATTTTAAATGGAAATTTAAAACTAAAAGTTAACAATGACTAAGTCAGAGAGCAACCCTCACCCAGGCAGACAAATGCACAAAATGTATTTTAGATCAAGAAATATCAGTGTTGATAAACAACATAAAGAAGTAATAATGCAAGCATACGAGTTTTATGGAGGAATTTCAGATAAATAAATAACTAAATAAACAAATAAACATTTTCAATTATCAGCTTGGAAAGTTAAAGCTGGAAGCACACCAACAACCATCTCCAGTCTGATATTTAATAAAATCTTCATGGTCTTCTTGCCAACTTTTCAGTTTTCACCCCAAAAATATTCAATATATCGCAATAGTTTAAGCTATCATAATAAAAGAATGAAAAATCATCTGGCACTGTGATCATCTGTTTCTGTTTTCAGCACATAAAGCATCAAATAACACACAATTTCTGCTAAAAAAAACTAGTTTGGCATTCAAGTTTGAAGCTTCGAAGCGGTTTTCTGAACAACATGAAAGTAGTACAGGGAAAAATTATTTATCAGGCTTTCAAGAGATAATGGACTCGAGTACAATAACATTAACAAAATTATAGTGTCACAATTTGCTGTCTAATATCACATTTTTGCAGAACATTCTGCAGCATTGGTTTCTCAAAGTCCAAAAACATGTTTTTGATGCATCACTATTCGAAACTGTTCAACGATAATGCAGCTACATAGAGTAAAGACAGCCATAACATAGTGACAAGATTAAACCATAAAGTGAAGAATATCACAAGATCACATTACACAACTCCATGCAAATTCATATTCTCTAAGATTATGTAGTAAATGCTTGAGCAATGGAATTGAAGTTTATTTATATAATAGTACTCGATAACCATAACTATAGGCAAAATAAGGACATGAACAACAGAAATTGTGAAGAACGTTCCGTGATACAATCGACACAACATTCTGCGTGGCTACACACTTTTGAGTAGAGAAACAATGCAGCTGTATTACTCAGGTCATCATAAAGACATAAACAAAAGAGAATCCAAAACTATAAGCAATTCCCAATGACCATTAATTGAACAGAGTACAGATGATATGAAACTAGCAATGACATGTTAAACCATAAGCGAGGAATTACTGTAAGCTCCCAATGACACAAAACCACCAACATGCATACTTTTTAGAAGAGCCAAGCACCCTTTACACATGATTTAGATTATAACTAGAAAACATCACAACATGGTGTTTTTCTAGAATAAAAGGAAAGAACATTCCGAAGAGGCTACTCATATGATATGTGATATGTAATATGCTCAATAAGGAAAAATAAATTTTACATAGCGAGCATTCATAACTTCCTCAGAGGGAACAATCCACTTTTGTGCAGAAGTTGCTTCTCATGAAGACATACAGAGTTCTAAAATGAACACATGAAGCACAATGTTTATGTAGTGAATTAAGCAATGTTAAAAACATGATGAGATTCATTGCGCGATCACAGTATGTCAGGAAATACCCATTAAGATTGTCACCTTAGCAATAAGTGAAATTATATAAATATATAACAGAAAATGCAAGAACTAATTCAGATTGAAGCACTAAATCTTTTGGTGCATTCATGCTGAAACAATAAGAAACAGTGGATGCGAAAGCATTATGCACAAAGTTACGCAAATTATCCACAAAGAAATCAACAGCCACCAGAACACAATCTTTATACATGACATGAAGAAAATGAAACCAGCAACAACAGGGACCTTCACGTGATTGCTATATTTACAAGATGAACATTTCAATTAAATTCAATGAAGGTCATGTTGCACAAGAAGGGAACTATAAGCATCCAGAACCTGTTCCAAAACAACATCTGATTCATGGGCTACCAGTTCTCCTTGACAATCTTTGATTTTTCAAATATGAACTTCCCTTCTTTGTACTTCTGTGTCTCCTCATAAGCTTTTTCATACTTCCAACCCAACACCTCCCGGCAATCCTGGCAGTATATGTCCGCAACTGTGTGCAGTCCAGTCATGAGTTGCCTATCTTCCTTTGGCCCGACAACAATGTTCATAGCATGAGAGAACAAAAATGCGCGGCCATTTCTCCCCTAATGCGTTTTAGATTGGCAAATACAAGGCAAGCTCATTCACCGAACATAGTAGTAAAATAACAAAAATAAAACAACACATTATATTTACAAATTTGTTAAATTTACAGAACCAACCTCAAAATCTTCCATCAAATAACACAATTAAACACATTGCTCATCCATTAGAGAGTGCATGAATTCAGGGAAAATGGAGGAAAAGAAAGCAAAACAAAGCAATTGTTTGCAAAGTGAATAAGCAAATGAAAGAAGATGTACTGATAAAAATTTCTTCTCTTCCTTCTCTTCTGCTTCTCTTAATCCAAACAAACCTTAAATTAATCCATCAAACTCTTTCCACATTTCAAAAGACCAAAAAACAACCTAACCAGAGTAAACTATGAACTTTAGATATCAAACACTAAGAAACTTAAATCTTCAAAGCAACTTAAATAAGATAAACTGATAAAAGTTTCCTTCTTTTGCATTCATTCTGCCTGCTTCCTCTCAATCCAAACACCTTGAATTTCATTATATAAACTTCAAATTATTTCACATTACAAAACACCATAAAGTATCTAACCAGATGAAAGCTATAAACTTTAGAGATCAAACAAAAAAGAAAATTCAAGGAAAAGCATCATCACCTGGAAAGCTTTGGAGATGACATCATCGTGAAGGGAGACATGGTTCCTGCAGTTGTAGCAGCTATACAAACGAGGCCCAACCAATTCAGCCATCAGCCACAAACCAAAGCTCCTCCCTTTCTCCTCAACCGCTCCAATCTCTAAACTAAAACCAATCAAACTCCACCAAGATCCGAACTTTCCAATCAAATCAAATAAAACTAGTCCAAATCAATAGAAAACAAACACAAAAATCAATAGATACTCCACCTCCTCCTCCTCCTCCTCCCTTCCCACCTACTAAGAAATCTCAACACAAAGTCACCAACTTCCAAAAACAAGATCTGGAGAACGAGACGCAAAGGCCAATGATTGGGGCAAGGGGGCATCAATCACCAACGCGAAGAATGGATTCAATGGAGAAACAAGTTAAGAAATTAGGGCCAAAAGCAGGCAAGGATTGAAAGAGACAGGGATTGGTTGGTCATGGAGAATGAGTAAAGAAGAAGTAGAAGATTAGAATGTGATCCATTTTTTTACTGAGTAAACTACTTGGTAAGTAATAAAATAAACCAATTTGGAATAATAAAATAATAGATTCGGCAAAAAGTTACAACTTTCTTCTTGAGAACAGTATTTCTTTTATTTAAATAATAATAATTCTTTGCCTTTTTTTTATTTCTCTAATTAAAGAAAAATAAAAAAAAAGAGATGAATGATTAAGACATCGATAATTTTGCTACATAATATTTATGTTTTTTATTTGAAAAATGATTCTATGGGTCCGTTTGATCCGCAAGATTTTGAGAGACATCACATGACAACTTCGATTTATGAATTCAGTTTTGTGATGGTTATAATATAATGGGACGTGGCTTAGCCACATCTATTGGATTGTTTTTATTAAGTAATTCTTAAAATAAAAGATAATAATTTTTTAATATAATTGTGCGCTTTTTTTTTCACCCCACCTTTGATTAGAATTGTCGCTCACATAAGGCATTTAAGTCTTGACTCTTCAATGCTTTTGAGCATTGACCATTGGATTCTTTAAGTTGGAACCCTCAACATGGTTAGGTCATTAACTTGATAATTTTGATCTGCTTTTAAAATGGATCTCAAACTCTTTTTTTGAAAGAGACCTCATAATGGGTTTCAAGAAAATCTTTGTCAACTTAACTTTGTCAATGAATGTTGACGAGAGATATTTTTCTTTTCTTTTTTTTTTTGAAAATTTTCATTCATTCAATTTTTTTCATTCATCATCATTTTTTTAATGAAACTTTCATTTTTTTACCCTTTCTTTCATTTCAAGAAAAGATTTTTTTTTTCACCTCTCTTCACTCCAACGAGAGTCAACTCTTTTCTTTTTTTAATGAGTGTTGACAAGAGATGTTTTTGTAAACTTTTCATTTCTTCTTTCTTTTTTTTACTTTTCCTTCCACTTTAAGAAATTTTTTACTCTTCTTTTCATTCCACATTTTCCTTTTACTCCAATAAGTGTCAGAAGACCTCAAAGTGAGCTTGAAGAGAGGATTTGATTTTTTTTTTTTAATGGAAAATTTCTCTTTACCCTAAGAGTGTCAAAACTTCAAGATTGAATGAGAGAAATTCATGAAAATTTCTCGTTACCCCAAGAAAGTTAAGACTTCAAGGTGGAATGAGAGAAACTTCCATAAAAAATTTCTCGTTACTCCAAAAAAAGTCAAGACTTCAAGGTGGAATGAGAGAAATTTCATAGAAATTCTTGTTACCCAAAAAAAGTCAAAACTTCAAGGTAGAATAAGAGAAATTTCATAGAAATTCTCGTTACCCCAAAAAAGTCAAGCTTCATGGTGGAATGAGAGAAATTTTATAGAAATTCTCGTTACCCCAAGAAAGTCAAGCTTCTTGGTGAAATGAGAGAAATTTCATAGGATTTTTCTAGAGGAGGCCCTGCAAAAAAAATTACCAAAATACCCTCAATAAATTAATCCATCATTCATTTTCATATCTTTTTTTTTCTCTTCCTTCATTTTTTTTTCCCTTTCTTTTTTTCCTAAACTCACCCTTCATTTTTTTTCCATTTTTCCCTTTCCCTTTTTTATTACTCTCCTTTCATCATTTTTTTTTCTCCCTTTTCTTTTTTATTTTCTTCCCTTTTTTTTATACCCTTCCTTCATTTTTTTTTATTTTTTCCTCTTCATTTTTTACCCTTCATTTTTTCATCATTCTTTTCTTTTTTTTTACTCACCTCTGCTTAAACGCACATAGAGATAAAATCATTCGAACATCTACATCAACAAAAGCGCATCCCCAGAAACTTCTCAAGTAGCCCCCATTTTTCAATTGGGCCAAATTTTGAATAACCGCCATGCCCACCCATCAGCATTAGTATATGAATTACTGAGCACATTCAATTCTTCAAACATCACAAAGGATACCATCCTCATAATTCCATTCATTTCGAACGATAAGCAATTTCCTCCCAACCAACTCAAGCACGAGCAACCTGGACAATCCTAGCTCTCTGAACTATAGGCCCGTGTTTGACTTTTCCAACAATACTCACCCCACCATTGGCCGCCTCCCATTAGAGTCACTCATGAAAACCATAAGGTTTACACTGAACTTTGCACCACCATCAGAGAACACCTTTCTTGTGTTTCTCACAGGACAAACTGGCCTCACCAAAGAATGCGGCTTCTTTCAATGCATGACTACCTCTTCATCCCTCACACTCTTTTCATCTAGGCTCACACACCTTGAGCCGAGCCACAACCTCCTACATCGATGACCACCACACACAACCAGCAGCAAAGGATGCAAGTTGGCTCATCACAATGGTGTCCCTCGGTGGCTCAATCTTTGGATCATAAAGTGCCAAGACCTTCTATTTCGTTCATGGCCTTATAACTCCATCTATCCAGCCTCTTCATCTCGTCTAACAACTTCTCGGCCTCGTCCACCAACCTAACATCCGCGTACATACTCAACAACGTGTTAAAATCCATTGACCATTTATTCGACTTTGTTCTCTCCCACAACTACAACGTGTCGTGGCTAGATGTTTTTTTTATCTCCATTACTAGGGTTTCGGAGCTCACAACGAGAGAGAGAGAGAGAGAGAGAGAGAAAACGAGAGAGAGAAAAAATGTACATGCATGGTGTTGTTTTAAATGAAAAAGAAATGCATGAGAGAATCACGTGGGACCCATTGCATTTGTTCTTTTTAATGCATGAAAGAAGCATCATGATTCATCGGCATGGAATGTGCATGGCATGCTCTCAATTTTCAAAACCAAGTATCATTTAAAGATGGGGTCCATGTAAGCCATGACATGAATACATATGTTCAATCATGCATGCATAAAGACTTTTCTCTTGCCATATATATATATATATATATATATTTCTCTTATTGTGTATTTCTTGGATAAAAGATGGGTACAATACCTTGTTGAACACTGTGGGAGAAACTTTGGCCGTCTGATAATCCTTTTCCAAATTTTTTGTCTCCTTCCCCGTAAAGAACCAAGGCCTCTTCTACTCTTCGTCCTCTTTTCTTTTTTTTTTCCTTACTTTTTTCTTCAAACTCTTTGTATTTTTTTCTAGTCCTTTTTTTGTCTTCCTCTCTTTTTCCTTCTTTCTTTGTCTTCTTTCTTTTTCCTTCTCTCCCTATCTCCGTCTCTCCTTGTTCTGTCTCTCCTCTTTTTTTTTCTTCCCTCTCTCTTTTTTTCCTTTTCTCTTCTGTTCCAGAGGTGGCTCAAGGCTTATAAAGGCCTAAAGCCTAAGCATAAAACTGACCTTAATTATTTAATAAAAAAATTATTAAAAAAATATTGAAGCTACATTTTTTTTGAAATAGATTTGTTTATTGGGAGAAGAAGATAATTAATATATACTTAATCTTAATTCTATCCGCAAAAATACTATTCCTGAAGCTTTTTCTGCGATGGACATTTGGTCAGTTGTGATTGGTTCAGCATTTTTGACAATCAACGGCTTGGATTTACGCTTTGATGGAAAATCAGTGGCCAGGATCTGTCATCTTCACTCCCTATGTAATCAACGGTAGATTTTAGTTCTTTTATTTTTCCAACTTTGGCCACCAACAGCAGTTTCTAACCTTAGCTAGCAACAACGGCGAGGGGTGAGATGGGAGACTTTCTCAGCATGCTGCTTTTAGATGAAAGCAGTGGTGAAGATAGAGCCTCTTGGGAGGATGAGCAACGATGGCCAAGAGAGCTGGAGAGGGTTTGCAGCGAGGGCTTGAAAATAAATTTATAGAGGATTTCCTCTTGCTTTAAGGGCGACGAGATTTGGGCTTCTCTCTCTCGCTCTCTTTTTATTTCTCTGTGCTTTTTGATAACAACGGCGGAGATGGGGAGATGAAGAAGAAGACCTCTGACGTGGTTTTGGACATCTTGAGCACCATCGACATGGAAAAGACCACCGAGTTCAAGGTCCGAACCGCAGCCGCCAAACGCCTCAGCATCTACCTTTCCCATCCTGACCGCAAGCGCTTTGTACGATTAGTGGTTGAGTCCTTCCCCAAATCCAAGCAAGATGAGGCTTAAGCTGAAGCTAAGACTGCCCAAGAAGAAGGAGAAGAGGAATCAGGATGGCAGAGGGAAGCGCGGGAAGAAGGAGTTTGACGACGACGGCGATCTTATCGTTTGCCTGGTGATTCTGAGATTTGATAGCTTGGGTTCTGTTGATTTTTGTTTGGTTTGAGACCTTTTTTAATGGTTTGTGTCTTGCAGCTTTCCAACAAGAGGAGGATGACGTTGCAGGAGTTTCGAGGAAAGACTCTGGTTTCGATCAGGGAGTACTTTGAGAAGGATGGGAAACAGTTTCCAACCTTCAAATGTAATGCCTTTATTTGCCAGTTGTATTTTATCATTAGTTTTTGTGATGAACTTGGCTTGAATATTTTGCCATATTTTAATGGATTGCTTGCTTCTTATGTAAGTTCGAATGTTGCAGAGCCATTTTTGCAGTTTATGAGTGATCCTTTGTGACTTTTATGATAGATCACCATCTTCTTCTTCTTCTTCTTCTTCTTCAGCATCTCCTCTCTCAACTTTCATGGCCATGGCTATCCATCTGATCAAGCTCTCCCTCCTCATTCTCTTTGTGATCCATGTTGTTTCTCTCCCCAGCATTGCCGGAGAAACCAAGAAGCTTATTGACACAGAGAGTGAGTGCTAAACCATACAGTAGCTTTTTTATAAAAAAAAACCAGTACTCTTTGTGTTTGATTATATATATATATATCTCATATATGGAAATGAATATATGTTGTGAAATTAATGCAGTGATAGCAGGGATTATGGGAAAGAATAACTGCAACTTCACCGTTGATCCTTGCACCAGAAAAGGTAACTGGATCATTCCCAGTACACTCCAAGATATAGAGAACTCTGTCACTTGCCATTGCCACACAGATAACACTTGCTCAATTGTTTCCATGTAAATTTTTTTTCCTCTCTTTTTAATTTTTATAAATTTAATTTTGTGTTTTTGAGGTTTATTTTGTAAAAAAAAGGTTTAATTTGATTTGATTTGAAGGTCTCTGAAGGGGTAGAACCTCACCGGCGTTTTTCCGTCGAAGTTACAATGTCTCCAAAACCTTCAAAAGCTGTAAGTGCATGGAGTTCTTTGTTTTTATTTTTATTTTTTAAATTTTTTTATGTTTTGATTTTCAGGTATATTGCTTTGAGGTTGTTGGTGAACTTGGGAAGGTAATAGGTTTGTCTCTCTTTTCTTTATCTTGGTTTTTATTGGAGCAAGCAAGATGGCAGCGCCTCCCATAAAGGTCTCTCCTTTTCTATTATTTCTTTTTTGGCTTTATTCTTGAGATAATTTCATGTTGTGATTTGTGAAGTGAAATTAAGATGAACAATTCATGATTTATCACTGTTGTGTTTTTCTTGTTATTTTCTTTTTCTTTTTCTTGAATTAAGGTTGATGTTTTTTTTTCCCTCGGTGATGTTATGTTCTGGGGTTGATTCTGTTCTTGAGAAATTTCATGATTATGAAATGGAATTAAGATGAATAGTTCATGATTCACCAATGATATTCTCTTCTGTTCTTTTTCTTATTTAATTTTCTTGATTAATGGTTGATGTTATCTCCTGGGTGATGTTTATACAGTGGGTTTGACAGGGAAGATGGACCGGAGGAGCACTGATCCAAACACAGCATGTTCATAGTAGCGACAGAGAGGCAAGATAAATGACAGGTAAACATCCAAACTCATTCATTGGTTTGTTTTGTTTTATTAATTATTTCTCTTTGTAAAGCATGATCCTAAATAATAGGATGGAATGGACACGTTATCAGAGAAGTACTCTTTTTATATGAAATCAGTCAGCTATCTTTGAAAACTCAGTACTTTTTGATTGATTTTTAACTAACAATCAGATAACTTTGAAAATCAATTCCTTTTTTATTTATTAAACTGAATCGAATTTCATTTCTTGGCAGGCCCCAATTTTGGATAAACATGGGCCTCAATTATTGGATATGCTGAATGACCATAATTGTTGATATGGTACATATGCAGGAAATAAAATAAATAAAAATATCATTCATTACTTATAAAAGTATGTTACTGCAAAAGTTAAATTTTGCGTTTGATCCCTACATAATTCACACCCAAAATTAAGATTGCTTAGGTACGGATTGAGGTTATTCAAAACCAGGTAAATTGTATAGTTATTATCATTTTTTATTAGATAATTGATAAATAACATTCTTGATATTCGTGTTATTATTTTTTTTCAAAAAACAGTTGACTAATCAGGATCAAATTAATATCCAACAATGTTTAATTCTACCAATAATTTAAATTTTTTTTAATAAGTTTTGCTCACGTTTTAACCCAAAAAAAAATTGTCTGTTGAAGCAATTCATAGGAAAGCATTAGTGCCTCTAAACCCCGGTGGTTTATTATTATTATTATTATTATTATTATTATTATTATTATATAATTTTTACAAAATATGTATATGATATTGAATAGAACTTTTATATATATATATATATATATTGACGTGAAAATAATGTAATATATAATATAATGGTTATAGAGATTTTTATAGAACTTAGGATAATGTGTCAAATGATGAAATTTTGGATAATAAAATATTTAGAAAATGAAAAAAAATATATAAAATACAAAAGAAAATCTAACCATAGTTATGTCTAATAGATATAATTATTGTTTAGCTAAAGTTTTATATAAATGATACTCATGTTTCTCATGATGAGTGTGATATCTATTCAATCAATAATATTAATGCTTGAACTGCAAGAACATGTTGGCAATCTTCCAATGACAATGATTTCTTGGAATTAACTTTCACTAGCACTTTGCACAAAGTCATCTTGGTTGTGAAAACTTCATAGATAATTCTTTAAATAACAATCTTTACATTGAACCTAAAATATAAGAATTTAAACAAAAATATATGTTCTTTCGATGCTTAAGTGGGAAAATTTTAGTTTTGATACAAATTCCAATTATGGATTTTTTTAATAAAACTTTCCATATCTCTTTCATAGATAATATAATATAACCGGTTGGTATATATATATATATATATATAATAGAACTTCTATAATTCAAAGTTAAAATAATGTAATATAATATAATAGTTATAGAGATAAGAATTTAAACAAGATATATTTTCCTTCGACTGAGAAAGTTTAGTTTGTTTTCAAATTGAAATTATGTATTTTTTTAATATAACCTTCCATATCTTTTTTATAGATAATATAATATTACCGATTAATATATTATATATATATATATATATATTAATATTAATAGAACTTCTATAATTTTTTTATAGAGGTTAAGATAATGTGATATAATATAATGGTTATATAGATAAGAATTTAAACAAGATATATTTAATTGAAATTCTTTAATTCTTTTTATAAAAGTTAAGATAATGTTATATAATATAATGGTTATAGAGATAAGAATTTAAACAATATATATTTTCAAGTAATTATTTTCTTAAAAAAATATAAACAAGTAATTAGGTAAATTGAATGATTTTAATTATTATTATTTAATAAAATAGATACATTAGACTTTTCATTATAATTGGTGGAGGAATTCAAGCTCTTCTCTCCTATCTTATATAAATGATGATTTTTAAGATATTATTATTATTTATGCCATAAATGATGTATCCGTGAAATTACTTTTTTGTTTTCCAAATAATTGTTTTGATTGGTTATCTTATCTTAACTTCTAAAAATCTATAAATAATTTGTTATGTCAAAATTTTTTTACCATATTGTCCATCAAAATTTAATTTCCTAAATAAAATAACTAAACTATTATATAAAATACTCCCTCGTTCCTTTTTTATCTAATTAATTGAATCTCACATACCAATAAATTTAGTTATTTATTATCTTTCCAAAATTATTCCTAATTTATATCTTCGCATTTCTCTCTCATATTTAATTCCAAGAAGAGAATTGAATAGAAAGTTAGGGTAGTTTTGGAAAAAAAAAATAATAAATGCTAGTATATATTTAAAAAAAAAAGCTAATTTCCTAAAAAAAAAACTTAAGCAAATAAAATGTTCCAATAATATATTCCACAATCCTTCACATCTTGCAAATATACTTCAAAATGATTTAAAAAAATTGACATGAACAATGGTATTTTTTCCCTCAAAATTAATACTATCTTTGTAATATTTTATTTTGAATTTATTCAACCCGCATCGTTAGCGTGGGTCTTTAATCTAGTACTACATCTTAATTCTATCCCCCAAAATTACTATTCCTCAGAGTTTTCCTTTGGTGGACATTTGGCTTGCTGTGATTGGGTGTGTTGGCCGTTGGTCCACATTAACACTTATAACCCGCGAGTGAGCATACCATTGAACACCTTTTTCCTATTCGTTTTTCTAAACTATGGTTGAAATTAAAAGAAGTACAATCTCATCACCATCTTATCCGACGGTTAATATTAAAGATTAACAAACACAATCCATTTCTTACCCACACAACCAATTAACACTTGACATAACCCTAGCTCTCCAAGAAAATGGAGAGGACCTTGATACACCGGAGGAGAGGACAATGATGAAGATGCATGGTGATGAAGACTCTGATGCTAATCAGGAGGCAACTCATGTGTGGCCATTCCTTCTACTTCCATTGAAAACCATGAGTCATGTGAACTATTTTCTCTGTTCTTCTCTCTCCCCTCCCAGCCGCCCTTCCAGGCATCATTGGAGCTGCCTTCCTCCCTATTCTAACCTTCCTTGCCGCCTCCCCTTTGCAGCGCTTCAACCCTGTCTCGGAGTCCGAGAAGAATAGCAGCGCCGACCTCTCTCTCCGCGTCGCGAGGCCCTCAACCTCCTTGACCTCGCCCTAGATTTCCAAGTCCACGGTGACTTCTCCCGAGCTCTTGATTCCTTCTCTCTCGTGCTCCCTTACACTCGTTCCCAATTCCTTTTCTTTTTCTTTTGATGGACTTTTCCAAGTTGCGATTATTCTTTTATTTATGATGGTATTTCTCTATTGCAGAATCCTGGTCAGGTAGCCCCACTGGATTGTCAGGAAAAATACCATTTCTGGCTTATTATGGATGAGAGCAACTCATTTGGGGTGCTTGGAAATCCTGGAAGAGGGCTTGCTGAATATTGTGGTGTTCCGGTATGTCCTTTGATTCTCTTTGAATTATTCTTTTCACTACTTCTATTTGTTTGTTGTATTTGTGATGCAAAGCAACCAGCTTGAGATCATTCATGGGATCTCAAAAGGTGTGCACCTTCTTCTTCTTCACATCTTCATCATGTTTTCCAATGAATTTTCTCTATGAGAAAGAAAGATTGAATGAATGAATGAACGAAGGAAAGCTCTGTGCTTTCAATTTCCATAATTGATAATTCAGTAAATTTCTGATGTTATTGTCAAATGCTATTCCATTTGATATCTTAGTAGATTAGCACTAGAAGTTAACAGAAAAAATTTTTAAAAAAATGTCTTTAGTGTTTTCTTTTTATTTTTTTTCCACTGTTGATGCCTGCCATCTTTGAATCTTTGTCATTCTGTCAAATTGTGCTGCCACTGATCATTTATGGTTGTGTGCTATTGTCCATGATGATGAGACCAAGGAATAAAAGTCTTTGCCTTCAAAACTTTGTATTACTACTAAACAAACCAAAGTTTTAGTAAAATATTACAAGCGAAACACCCAGAGCTAGCTTGTCCACACTCTTACTTGGTCAAGAGAAACATGAGAATCTATGACCATTTTCAGTCTCTCATTTACTCTATTTCATATAAGTAATATAATAATGATTTACTGTCCATCTTCCAGAATTTCACTTTTATTAAATTTTTTTCCCAAGTTCACAAAGGCTTTCTTGGCTGGAGAGTTGAAGAAGAAAAAAGTTTATGATTGTTGAGATAGAGCCATGAATTCCATATGCAGACATAGAGAATGCAGTCAATCACTTGGAAAAGAACCCAACCATCCTTGCATCATTGAGGAATAACATTGCTCTTCTGTGGAAATGTAATCTTTAACACAATAAACTATTTTCATGAACAACTAAGGCCAATTATTATTCCTTACCATTCTTAAATGCCTTGCCGATAAATGCAGGCCTTTCTGATGTTCCCGGGCTTACTATTTCAAGCCATCCTCAGTCACCCATAGTTTTTCTAAAGCTGAAGAATTCAACAGGCTCCTTCAAGAGTGACATGCAGCTACTTGACGATATCGTTGACAAGGTAAGTTGATGCATGAAACTCTTTACCTTCAACAACTCAACAGAAAAGAAAACCAAGCACTACAATGATTGATCTTGAATAATAATTATTTTGATCCATGAGCTTTCCATTTGTTCTATAAAATGGTAGTTGCAGTGTTATGGCCTAGCAGAGAAAGGAGCTTATGAGGTTAAAAAAAAAAGAGAGAATGAGCTTATGAACTTATAACAATAATCAAGTTTGGAATAATACATATTGCAAATAAATGATAGCTAATATCTAAATGACAAGATATAAAATGATAGGTTAGTACTCTTTTGATAAAAAAATCAGTCGAGCATCTTTGAAAATCCAATCCTTTTGAACAGACAAGTTATAAAATGATAGGTTAGTTTAAGCATCTTTGAAAATACAATCCTTTTTATTTGAATTTATATGCGCAGATCTCACTTTTGGATGAAGATAAGGCACAATTGTTGACTTTGGGACTATAGAATTGATGCTATACTGCCATCTGTGAGCATTTCCACATTCATTGAATTTATATTGACTTTTTATGTACTCTTATACAGTAAATTAGATTAAAAAAAAAAAACAATTATCCTTTGGTTATAAAAGTATGTAAGCATATGATGCATTGTGTAACAAGATCCATCTTTTTACTCTGAAATAAAATTTGGGTATAGGTTGATAGATTGAGATTATCTACAATCAGATATATTTTTATACTTACAAACTTTCATATATCTTGCATTATAGATTTCTTTTAATTTAAATAAATTACTTGATATTTATTTCATTATGTTTGTTTTATAGCATTGAAGACCAATTTAAATTCATAATAATAACTTAATAGAATTATAATGACTAAATACGATCAAATGAACAACATGTAGTGTTTAATTTCATTAGTAATTTCCAAATTGTTTATTAAGACTTGAAATAGAGATATGATCTATGGTTGTTTTTTTGCACATATTAGATTTAGATTTAAGTGAAAAGAAAGAAAGGAAGAAAATTAGGAAAAGTTGGATAGTTGTTTTATTTATTTACTAAAAAACCTATTAAACAATATTTATTTTCCTTTCATGTTTAAATGGGAACAATTCACTTTTACAAATTGGAAATTATGTATGTTTTTAAATAAAACTTTCCATATCTCTTTCAATACTAAGTAATATAATATAAATCAATGATAGGATGGTAGATAACATCCCTTTTTTTTCCCAACATAATTTCCATATTATTTAAAAGGGCTTAAGTATTAAAAAAAGTATAAAAAAATAATTTTAAGAATTATTTTGCTATGGAATTGATCAATAAGGAAAGTTTCAACCTGTTTTTAATAAAAATACATGCTTAAAAGATTTTTTTTTAAAAATAGTTTTAAAGAAAATCTTTTATATCAATGGATTATGTTTGGCTTAATTAATAATTTCAATTCCATTTTTTAAAGTTAATAAATATTTTTAAAAACATAATTATTTTGGTATGAAAATCAACCTATTCTTAATATCTTGCAGATATACTTCTCATACTGAAAATGATTTAAAAAAGTTGACATGAACAATGATATTTTTTCTCTCAAAATTGATATTATCTTTGTAATATTTTGTTTTGAATATATTCAACCCGCAACGTTAGCATGGGTATTTAATCTAGTTATGTATTGAAGCTACATTTTTTTTAGAAATAGATTTGTTTGTTGGGAGAAAAACATAATTAATTATATATTAAAGTAAAAAAAATTAAGAACTTAATTTATTAGTTTTTATTTTAAAAAGCTAGTTGATGGAAGATTTGAAATTAGTGCAGAATTAATAAAAAGGTTTAAATATTAATTAATCATACAACAAATAATTATTATGATTTTAAGGATAAGATTTTAAAAATTTTAAAAATTTAAAGTTAATAATGAGGCCACAAATTAAATATTGAAGTTATAATTTACCCAGTACATAGTTATTAGGGAAAATTACTCTTCACCCCTCGTAATTTTTAAAACTTCCCAAAAACCCCCTCCTACTTTTACACACCCCGGACAACCCTTCCGTTAGTGTTTAACTTCCCTTTTACCCCCTACCGTTCACTTCAAATGGGTCCATGTTGTGAAATCCCATTTTTGCCCTAAAAAATGGTGGGAAAAAAAAGCCAAATCACATAATGTCCAACCTTTTCAAGGGCTTTCTGCTTGGTTTCTGATAGACAATGCCTAGAAGTTGTATTACATCTTGTTCTTCTCCTCATTTCTCCTCATTTGGTTTGTTCGACTTCAGTTCTGTCGGTTTCATAATACGGTGAGAATCTCATTGTTGCTATCAGTTTGACCATTCTGCGGGTGTTTATTATGGCAGCTCATTTGTGGTAATGATAGATGTAAACTGCTTTTTGAAAACGAGTCTCGGGTGAAGTTTATCATACCCGAAAATATATAAATCGGTTTCTCCAATGTAAAAATGAAGTTGATTTCCATCGGATTGGTCAAGTGCACTCCATCTTCAAATGAGTCGTAGTCGATTTTGTTGTTGAGACAGCACGATGTGCCATTGTCGAATCCCTATCGAAAAACGAGTTTATTTCGTTGTAAAGTTCTTCTCGCTTATGGTTATCTATTTGTATATTTTTAAATACTCGTTTAACTATTTTGCTATTATCTGCTTTAAATATATTACAAATATGTTTAATAATTGTCGCCTCCGCTTTAAATTTATCTTTAACTGCTTTAACTATTCATATTAACGTCAAAATTCTCAAAGTCTCTGCGTAAAATATTGATCTTTTTCGTTTGAACTGAAGTGTTGGTAGGTGGCAGGTGGCAAAGTTATGGTATCCCATGCATAAGAATTAATGACGGCATTAATTTGTGCACGAGTAATATAAATATCCCGAACACCCTGCTCGCTAGTGATCGACCAATCTCGGTCCATCCATGCATTTCACTTTTTTTCTGGATATGAAGCGTCAACTCGCTATGGACTTCACACCATAAATGACAAGGAAGAACCCTTCCCATGGACAACCACTCCTCGTCGTCCTCATTTATTTCCTGTGTATGATATTCGCTGGAGTTAGACGAAAATTCGAAGATCAACTCTATCTTAAAGGATGTCTCATGATCCTCCTCATCTTGAGAATCAATCAGCCGTAATCACGCAACAAGTTAAACTATCTTTTCTTGCCCAAGTCGAAATTCCCGCATAATTGCCTGAATGCAGAGGATTCTCCAGCGGTGGATGACGGGCAAGCAATTAAGCGGGCATTTCGACTTGGGTAAGAAAAGAAAGTTTTCACTTATTGTGTGATTGTGGAGGATTCTCTAGAGGAGGAAGATCAAGAAACATCCTTTAAGACGGAGTTGATATTTATCACTTGAGAATTTTTGTTACCGTTTAAGAACCTTACGTCAGTGTACAAATATTACTTTCTGTGTTTAACTATCAGGATCTTCGCTTAAGTCAGACCATGCCACATTGATTAATAGACGTTTTCATGAATGTGTTTGCTTAACCTTTTTTAATGTGTTTCGTTCTACGTTGTGCAGGTTCAAGTTGATGCGCATGTTATGCAACCACCGTGAGCATTCGAATGTACAAACACTTGGTGAGTCAAACCGAAATCTTAATATACGAACGAGGGTCGACTCGCGAGTGTCCAAGGTCCGAGAAGACGTTGTAAATGTTGTAAATGTTGTAAATGTTTTATTTTAAATAAAACAAGCTTATTTGAGTGTGAACTTATGATATTTAATCAGATTCTCCATTGTAAACGTTTAAATATTTTAAACAAACAAACCTATTTGAGTGTCACCTTGTGATAACTTGTGAAATTTAAACAGAGACTTAGTAAAAACAATTTGAGAAACAAAGAACGGCATTGTAAACAATACAAAAATTTAAACAATAATCGATTTACTCTTTAAACAATGACAACGGTGTTTAAGCAAATAAAGATGTTTAAACAGTGACCCAGGAGGTACCCATCTTCAATGCGATGTCAGTGAAAGCATTCAATTTAAATAATAATATATATTTTAAAACAGTTAAATCACTATATTTAAACGGTTTACATATTATTTACATGATATAAACTTTAGTTAAACAGTTAACCGTTATTTTAAACACTATATGTATCTGTTTAAACATAAAAAGCTTGACGTTTAAACAGAGACTCATGTTCAGGTGAGAACTTTCATTCGAGCGATGAAAATATGTCTTCCTCGCGACAGTGACATATATTTCCCTTTTTGCCCTTGGGATGGAGGGAAAAATACCACCCAATCACATCACGTCTAGTCTAACCTCTATGCATACAACTGTGTACTTTTTTGTTTGCCTATCTGACTGTTGTTTGTTGTTTATATCTTCTTCTTCTTCTTCTTCGTCTTCTTTTTGTTCTTTATTTCATTTGGTTTGTACGATTTGGTTTTCGGCCGATATATTATGGAGAGTTTTTGTGGTATTGCTAGATTCAACGGGGAGGGAAGAGTGCTAATGTTCACGGCTCAGACTTCTTGGGAGTTGGTGTTAGCTGAGATATGTGAGCGATGGGGTCTCGAAGTTTCCCTTGTCAGGGTGAAGTTTATCACACCAGATGGATATAAAACGGTTTGTCCAATAGAAAACGATGTTGACTTCCAGCGGATGTGTCACGTGCACTCCATCTTCAAATGCGCTGTAGTTGATCTTGTTGTCGAGACAGACAATGTGCCATTACCGAATCATAATGAAAACGAGTTTTACTCGTTGCAAGTTCCTTCTCTTTTATTTGATCCAGTTGTATGGGTTCATTATTGTTTAAATATGTCAGTCACTAGTTAACATCTTGTACTATTCGTTTACGTTAATTGGTAACTGTTTAAGTATTTAATTTAACGTTTAAATATTTGCATTATCACTTAAACATTATATTCTCCGCTTAACAAATTGAGATTTACATTTGACTGAAGTGTTGGCAGGAATTCAGATTCTATGAGTGCTCCCGTTCAACCCCATGGTGACCCTGACGGTGTGGGATGTCTTCCTTCCTCGTCAGATCATTCTGAAGTGTTGTCGTTGGATATTGGACAACATTTTGACGGTGTTGAACATTTCAGGGACGTACTTCGAAATCATGCAATCAAATGGAATTTTGACTTCAAATTCATAAAGAACGAAAAACATCGGGTGACTGTGGAATGCGCTGCCGATGGTTGTCGTTGGCGCCTTCATACATCAAAAGACTTCATACATCAAAAGAGTATAATAAAAATACTTTCAGAATCAAGACAATCAACCCGTCACACACTTGCAGTGGTGGCATAGGTTCAGCGCCACATCCGAAAAGCGCCCAAAAATGGGTAAGCGCACGAGTGATCTCGAAGTTTCAACGACCGCCCTTGTACAAGGCCATTGATATTCAGAAGGACATGTTGCAGAAACATGGTGTCCACATACCATACAAGCAAGATTGGTTGGGAAAAGAGCATGCCCGGGTGGTCCTCGACGGCAGTGACATCTCCAGCTATGACTGTTTGCTTTGGTATGTGGATAAGGTGGCTGAGATAAATCCCGGTAATGTTGCAATAGTGGAAAGAGACGGTGATCGTTTTAAACGTGCATTCTTTTCTTTCAGCGCGTGTATTGTGGGATTCAAGAGGGCTTGCAGGCCGTTGTTGTTTCTCGATGGTACCCACCTCCTTGGAAAATATCGGGGTACACTACTGGGTGCCACAGAAAAAGATGAAAACAATGGTTTTTTCCACATCGCCTTCGGTATAGTCGACAACGAGACCGATGCCAATTGGACTTGGTTCATATCTAAGTTAGGCGATGCTTTATACTAGGAAGGAGATTATCATGAGATAATTACCTTCGTGTCGGACAGGTCCAAGGGCCTTGTGAACGCAATTGCGAGAGTCTTCCTTTCTTCGCCACATGAATACTGTCTTCGACATTTGGAGGCCAATTTTATGAAAATTAATGTCAGACTTGGGAAGGCATTGAGGGAGGAGTGCTGGTCTATATGCTTCCGCATTGTGTGGCCATCCACGGCTAAAGATTTTGATGATACCGTGAATGAACTGCAGGCCACATCATCCGAAGCTCATCACTGGTTGATTAATAAATCGGATATGGCACATTGGTCGAATTATTTGTTCAGAGGTGATCGTTGGGGTGAGATGTATTCAAATGTCGCGGAGTCGTTCAATGCTTGGATCAAAGAAGCTCGTCATTTACCGGTGACAAAAATGGTCAACTCCATAAGGTCTGCGAATGTTGATTTACACTTAACATTTAGTGTTACCCTTTAAACATTTTCCATATTTGTTTAATTAGACTTGTCTGACTTTAAATATTAATCTTTTCATTTAACTATTTACAATAATGTTTAAACATGTTTACGAATTATTTAACCATCACTGTCTTTATTTAACCTTATTTGCCACGTTCAAGTTGATGCGCATGTTATGTAACCGACGTGAGCAAGCGAACAAATAGGAGACCTACTTATGCCCAGACATACATTCGAAGGTAGAGATAATTATTGAGAATAGCTGAAATCTTCGTGTTGGTCGTTGTGTCGATGATCGTTATGAAGTGATCGACCAGCTGCAAAGAATCTCGTAGATCTTGCCATCGTAACTTGTTCATGTCAAAGGTGGCAAGTTTATGGTATCCCTTGCAAACACACTTGCGCTGTAATAATGCGGCATGACACCAACGTTCATCGATTTATTAGCGGCTACTTCACCGTCAAAAAATTCCAAACTGGCGATAAAGAAGCTATATTCCCCATACCCGACGTACGATGCAGCCTTCGGACGGAAATCGTGAGCTTCGCTTGTGACCGCCCGTGACGAGAAGGCAGCCCCGGGCGCCCCTAGACGAAAAGAGGATCGAGTCGCAAACGCTTTGATGTCCGCGAGTTATATTGCGTACCACTGCCATGGATCCGGTCACAATCGTAGATCTTGTAATCAAACTGTCGCCGACTAGGCATTGTAAATAAGCTGACTTCTAAAGAGAAACAATCTGAATTGACTGGCAATTTTTCATATTTAAACTCTTATTCTTTATAGTGTTATCAGTTATTTAAACAGAGACAGTGTTATGTTAAACAGAGAAATTGTAAGTTTTAAATGTTTCAAACTGATATTTAAACGATAGATGGTAAAGTTAAACAATTAAACTGAAATGTAAACAATGACATTGTAAATTAAACAATGAAATGAAACTGAATGGAATTTAACCTGCTTTACAATTGAAAACAAACAAAATTTACATTGACATATACAAGTCATGTTCTTCGAAAATGAAAACAATGAATTGAATTTGTCTTGGTTTTACATTGGAAAAACAAAATTGACATTGACATATACAAGTCCCTGCTCACGAAAACAAAATTTAAGCCACTTTCGGACGACCCCCTTTCTCATGGACGCCGCCTGCCTCCCTCCTTAAGTATGCGGGTAACATACTTTAATCTCGTAAGGAACGCTCCCGTCTGCAGTGAGCCGTAGCTTCTCACCCCCAAAGTAATTGCTCGATAAAACCGCATGACATAGACGGTGCAATCGACGCTTCTTTGTTTTTTTGCCGTGGGTTTTCCATGTCGAAACTAGTGGGTACTTTTGCATGTCGCCGACCATTGAACTACATATCGACAGCCGTGTCGAATAGATTCCGCTGTCGAGATATGCAAGTTGAGATTAAAATACCGATTAAATAACAAACACTATTAATCGGACATAATTAAAGAACTTACCATATCCAACGCGTCTTTTTTGTACCCCGCGCATGAAGAATAATGCCTGTATTCTTGTTTGTCATTGTGAAGGACGATGACATGGAAGTGGCCATTCATTATTATCGGGAGGATGACAATTTGAACTTCATGCAAGCTGTGCACAGCATCTCCGATCATAGCCATAGTTGTTTCATGTGCGTCATCCTGCTTTGACATAAACAGCGCCATCGGTCTTCTGATGGAGGCGTGCTTCTTGTAGGGATATGGCACTTTGCTCAGCGACTTTTGTATTATGCATACAAAAGCGTCCATCACATAATCTGTGACCATCTCCTTCCCCTCAAGCAGAGTGTATAATTTGTCCCGTGTGGTGCTGACAGCGTCATTCTTCCACACGACAATGCTGAGATTAAACGATAACAGATATAATTAGACCATATTCTAAATATTTAAATGATATTATAAAGAATTAAACATTAAGTAGATAAATTAAATGATAACATATAAACGTTTAAACACTATCACAAAAAAGTTAAACACTATCATAAAAACTTTAAACACTATCATGAAAACTTTAAACTTATCTGTCCATACGGCAGTTAAGGAAGATCCTCATCAACTCCTGCTCGTATTTGTTAAGACGCAATTGGCCAACCCATTTTTTCTTCTTCGTAACGAAGACTTGCCGAGCCGTCTTGTCCCAATTTTGATTGGCCTTGATCATCTCCCTTGTTGCTCGGTCGGGTCTTCACGAGGCACTCGTCGCCGAGCCTTGACGGTGTTCAAAGCACCGGACAGATCTTCCTTCGATGCGTGGGACGGCGACAAAGATCAACCGCGAACACATCCTTACATGGTTGTTGTTGTTGTGGGATTGTGCCCCGGCTCGATGCGGGGACGACGGCGACAAAGATCAACCGCGATACATCCTTACATGGTTGTTGTTGTTGTTGGATTGTGTCCGCTTCGACGCGGGACGACGACAGCGATCAACCGCAGACATACCCTTACATGCTTTTTTTTGTTGTGGGATTGTGTCCTACTTCGATGCGGTACTGTCAGCCACGGCCACGGCCACGGCAACAGATTCAACGATCTTCTCAGCCGTGGCCACTGCAGCAGAGATCAACGGAGACACACCCTTAGCTTGTTCTTGTTCTTCAGGGATTGTGTCTATCTTTGATGCCGCAATCTCGGCAGCCGGTTCCACCGGGTCAAGGATTTCGTTAACAAGGGAGTAAACGATCTTCTCAACCGTGAGCAACGGCTACATCATCTACGATGTCCTCCACCGTCATGGCCATATCATCAACGACGGCATGACTCAAGAATGAGATCGACCGATGGTGTTGCTATTGTTTCATCGTCAACCGGTGGTGGAGACAGAGGCAGTATTGTTCTCCTCTTTTTCGCAAGTCTCTTCGAATGTGGCCGTCTTGGAATGGCTACCCCGATGATGTCGTCGTCGCCAAATTCCGACGGCTCGTCCCGTCCCGGTGGTTCATTTCTTTTGGAGGGACGGTGCTGATCGATGTGAACGTCCCTTCCAGATGCCTCAACACGAGCGACAAGCCGAGAAAACCTCGCTCATCAATATCCGCACGCTCGCATAAGAGTTGCGGTCGACATCTTCGCCTAAGGTAGTCGGTGGGGCTGCCATGGTCGGAGGGGCTGCCATGGTAGGAGGGGTTGCCATAATTGGGGGGACTGTCGTTATCGTGGTAAGGGGGGTTGTTGCAATCTGGCGAGGTAGGGGAGGGCTTCTCCGGCGTCGAGGAATGCGTGCGCGTGGTGGGCTGGAAGTAGGAGAACGGCGTTGGCAGCGCAATAAAGGTCGCCTCTCATCCCGCCTTCGAGCAAGTGGTTCGGAGCAATAGCATCCATCCGTCAGTTGGCCCCAACAAATATTTCTTCTTCAAAGACTCGCGGAACCAGCTGGGAAAGTAACATATGTAAACCAAACAATTTCAGCGAAATCATTCAGGTTAAACTATAACAACTATATTTAAACAGAGTTTTTATATATTAAACATTATAGAATATATATTTAAACGGAGAACAAAATATTTAAACCTTTATGAATAAATTTTAAACTATAAATAATAAAGTTAAACGCTAAATAAAATGTTTAAACATTAAAGACTTCTGTTAAACATTGTCCATGATTTATTATCTCTTTTCCTTCGAGCGATGACAAGCTGGTTTCTACCATCGCTTGCTTCCGGTAACTACTTTCACCGTAGCACAACATCCTTGGGATCTTGCCGAAACGGACTTTCTTTCCCGCTCCGGTCAGCTCGTAAAACCATACGTTAAGCGTGACCGAGCACCGCTTAATATATCCTGTGTTGGTCTTCTTCCCGGCGCATCTATCTTGCACTCGAGCGGCTGCTTGTGGAATGTCCTCCATCAGCCACTTGTGCATCGCCTGCGCCCATGCATATCGCCTTATGGCGGGTAGATCATCGACATAATCAACGATCCGCTCGAACCGAGCATGATGTATTTGGGAAGATGACTGTACCCATGAGGTACACCATAAGGAGTTTGACAAAATTTTCTTCTTCCCCCCTCTGTCGAACAAGTTGGACAAGAGTGCTCTTGATGGAGTCTCTGTGTCTCTCGTAGGTTTTTGATAAATACCTCCCTTCGAACACTGAGCGGGTTTTATTCTTCTTAAACACGACTGCGTCGTCATCACAATCTGCGACCAAGAGCGAGGGGCCACATCTTGAGGCTCGAAACTCAGCCGAGCTTTCCCCGATCCTGAATTTATTGGTGCGGCCATCGTACCTTTGCAATAGAGAATTAAGAAGGGCCCTCTCTTGGTATATAGCCTCCAGCTCGATGAATCGTGCATAAGCGGGTGTCCTTCGGATGATCTCCTAGTGTCGAGGGGCGTGTTATCTTTCGATTCACTAAGGTCTCCACTACCGGTGTCAAATAGCATCACCCATTAACTAGGGTTGACCGCCATAGTCACAAGCCCTGCGACTAATAACAACACATTCAACATGCAGTATTCACAAATGTTTAGCGGAAATATAAGATTTTTAAGCAGTAACCTTCGGGTTCTTAAAGCAGGAGATATCAATTGTTAAAGCGAGAACTCGTTTATTAAAGCGAGACAACAATACTTAAAGCAGAGACAACAAAATTTAAACCGTAACATCTCATTTCTTTAACGTAAACCTCATTTGTAAAACTGCAACCATATCAAATGAAAAGGGAAATGTACATTATAAATATTACACAAATCATAACAATCAAAAAAACTATTTCGATAGTGTATACAGACGAAAGTGCAAAACAACACAAAACCCTAGCCGAGAAATTGCCTGCAGACTAACAAAAACCCGGTGAGAAATCCCCTGCAGACTTCAATATCTTCCAACAAAAATAGGAGCACAAAACGAAACCGAAAAATCTTTCTTTGTAACAGAATAGTTACCATAAAACCATATTCAATACCTTAGATTGCAAACTGATGAAATGCCAACTACTTACGCGGGACTTCTCCTTCGAGATAAGGTGGAAAGGGAAAAGCTGCAATTACAGAGGCTACGCCGGTAGAGACAACTTCGGAGACAACTTCGGAAATGGAAAAACTGAAGACGCTAGTTGAGAAAAAATAACTAAAAGGCTCCAGTAAATTCCTCTCTTGGGGTTACCCTACGGAAAAACCCCCCCCCCCACTTCCTCTCATACCGCCGAAATGGCTGCAGTCACGACTCCCCATGCAAGGGCATTTTTGTCCATAAAATTTGAAAATCACTCCGTTGACATCCATTACATGCTTTGGGGGGTTGAAAAACATGGAATTAAAAAGGAAGGGGTTTTTGGGGAGTGCAAAACTAACGGGGTCTTTTTGGCAATATTGCAAACTTAGAGGGTGTTTTTGGCAATTTTCAGCTAGTTATTATTATAACCATAATGATAAGATTATAAAAACTAGATTGATTTAAACTTAGATGAGGCCCCCATTTTTCAGGAGCCTAAAGCGGTTGCTTGATTGGCTTTACCCTTGAGCCGCACCTGTTCTGTTCCCTCGAAATCCTCAACACCCCGAAGAATCTCCAACTTCCGGGAGAGTTTTTTTTTTTAATTTCGAATTCAAAATTTCTGACCTTATCTACAATCTCCTCCTTTTTTTATATTTTTATACATTTTTTTATTATTTTTTCATAAACATTTTATTATTATTATTATTATTATTATTTATTTATTTTTTATTTCTTATTCTTGAATTTTCCCTCCTTTTTTTATTATTATTATTTTTATTCCAAACAACATTTTAAATATATATATATATATATTCTCTTCACATCTTTTTATATCATTATATTCACTCCCCTACTTTTTATTTGGAATAGGATAATGCCCCTTCTCTCCTTTCTTTTTACTTCTATTTGAGTAGGAGAATATAATTAATCATCATCATTCTTTTTTATTTATCTTTGCTTGATTTTAATTCGAAGTAGAATGCCAAGTTCCTAACGGGATTAGAAATGAAAATTGTCTATATAAACAAAGTGCCCCCCTTGTAGCTTCCTCACACACAATAGTTGATGGATGAAGGTACAAGTGCTTTTAAACTTCCAAAAGCTCTTAACCCACTTGAGATAATAATCTTCCCCTTTTTTTTATTGGATGATGATTTTTTTACCTTGCATAATTCGGAGGCTTTTTCTCTTCTTCTTCTCTCTTCCAACCAAAATTCTATCTCCATATTTGGCTTCCTTGTATTTCTTTTTATGGAATTTCCTTCTCTTTCTTCTCTTTTTTTTATGCAACAAAACTCCTAAATAGCTCTATGCATAAGACCCCACCTTTTCCTGGTCTTCTTTTTCTTGAAATCATGATTATATACCAACTCATCCCATAAGTAGCATGCCAATTCTCTTTGAATATTCCCATTGATTCAATAATTTGCAATAGAAGCCATCCCTTTTTTGTTTTATTTTATATTATTTTTTAAAAAAAAATTATGGGTAGCTTGCTTTAATTATACAAACTTTCCCTGAGAGCTATCACAACTCCTTTTTTTCTCTCTTTTTTTTAATAATTATTTTATTATTATTATTTTTAATAATAATAATCCTTCTTTTTTGGAACGAATTTTTTTTAGCCAATATTTACCATTAATAATTTTCTCTTCTCCTCTTTTTTTAGTCATTTTTTTTAATGGCTCCCACCATCAAAGACAAATTGGTAGAACCCCTTTATGGACCATACGATGATCGTGGAAAAGCTCCCGACGGACTATCAATCCCACGACATTACTCCATCAAGTCTAAGAAGTTAGGAAAGCCAATTCGATACAATGGAAGCGACTTCAATGAATGGACTAGTACACCAAAGGCGTTCCATGACCTTGGGAAACTCACACCAAACGGCTTCGAGAGGAACGGGGAAAACCAAGTGATATTATTAAATCCATGCGAGTCCGTTGCAACGAATCTCAACTTAAATACACTTGGCTACCAGGTCAATGCCAACCCCACAACTATTGTATGGAACGGGCGAATTCCATTCCACAAATATGCTTCCCATCCAGCAGGTTATGAACAGTGGGTATTTGAAGTTATAAAGAAGTCATCAGAGGCACTTAAGCAAGTCGGTATTCTTGAGGTAGTTATAGTTTCTACCAGAACATATAATTTTGACCCATCAGTCGTAAAAGGACTTATCGAAGCGTGGTGTCCAAACACCAACACATTCATCACCCCTTTCGGGGAAATTTGGATCTCTTTATGGGATCTGAGATGCATTGGGGGATTGCCAATCATAGGGGATCTTTATGAAGAATATGTCCCACCGAACAAAGATCTTTATTATAAGGACACTTACTCTACCACTTTGTGAGATTTGCTTAAAATTTACCAATGGATTCACTTTTATGCTTCAGGAAAGACTAAAAAGGTCCCTTTTTCCTTGTGGGTAGAGTTCTTCTTTAAAGAGTCACATGGAAAAGGTAAGTTTGTAGGGGATGAAGCTCATCCCATACCACATGCTTCAGATGAATGCAAACTTGCCGCTTTTTTATCCTTGTGGTTATGCTATTTCATAATGCCACGTAAAGAATCTCTCGTTCACCCAGAAACTTTCCTAATGGCGACCAAACTAGCTAGCGGGATAAGGGTTGCTTTAGCCCCCGCTGTATTGGGATATATCAACACTAGTTTGGATGTAATGGCTTTGCATCCCAAAGGGCCATGCCACACTTTAGTCTATTTACCATGTCATTTCTTTTATGGCTGGATCGACGCACACTTTGAAGGAACCTATTCTCGACTCAACAAGCCAGATGATCATATCAGAAATATAAATGGGTTGCGAGAAATTCCAAACTTGGCTTACATATCAGGTGTAAAAGCTTCCACCTTCATTCTTAAAAGATCACACAATATATTGAGGAAGGAAGAATATTTGAAGTGGCGCCCGTTTACTTGTTCCGATTTCAAAAACGAGGGTTGGTATGAAGATTATAAAGAACCAAACGACAACAATAAGTTGGGGACGGCCCAAGCAGAGTACTTTGTCTCACTTCGACAGAGCATCATTCCTCTATGTCTAGGCAATACCCTTCATGCTCAGCAATACAACCCTCACCGATTCGCCAGGCAATTTGGCTATAGCCAAGGATTTCCCACAGAGGTCCAGGTATCAAAACATCCCCAAACTACAGATCTCTTGGTAGGCTATTGGCACCACCATAGTAGAAGAAAAATAGGACCACAATTCTATATCCTGTCTCACAAGCGCGAAGGACAACTTCTATACTTGTATGCACACTTCTGGTCGGTTAGGGTATATACAACCTTGAAGTCAATTTATACTCTTCTTAATGAACAAAGTCGATCAGCACAAATTCTTAAAGACAAAGCCCCAATTGAAAAGGAGACTCCTCCCCAAAAAAGAAAGCGAAGTAGCCATGACATCCAGCTGGGAAAAGACCAAGTCGAAACTTCTGCGCCCCATATGTCCTCACCGGTGGAATCAATAATTTCTCCTAAAAGGGCTCGAACCACTTCATCATCACGAACTCATTCGGTGCCTTTACATGAACCTCATCAATTGCCACCCCAAGGTTCGTACTTTATGTGTAATTTTTATTTATTTATTTATTTATTTATTTATTTTGTTAATTTATTTCGCAATTATTCATTTATTTATTTTTTTTACATCTCAAACCCTTCTTTTTTTTAATTGATTTCAAATTTTGTCTTTGAGTAGATCTCAAACTCTACTTTGAGTAGATCTTAAACTCTCCTCTTTTTTTTTTTTGAATTGATTTCAAATCTCATCTTTGAGTAGATCTCAAACTCTCCTTTAAGTAGATCTCAAACTCCTTTTTTTTTATATTATGAGCCTATTAAATATGTGTTTTTTTTCCACTTAGGTGACATTCCCAACATAAGTGAACATGAAGAAGATCAAGCTAGCGTCTCCAAACCGGAATCCAACCCAATTGGTATGCCACTCAACAAACCTTTCTCTTCTCAATTGTCACTCCTTTTTTTTCTTTTTTTTTAACCCTTTATTCCCTTTTATTGCATGTCCCCATGAAGCTTCTTCCCCAAAGATGAACCCCTCCACACATGACTCTTTGTCTTCAGACTTTGCATATGATGACAACTACACACCCATCCTTGATGCTAATCCTCCCATGGAAAGCCCTTTCTCAAAAGAAGCCTCAAAATCACCACAAGTCATCCCTTCTCCTCAACATACAAAGGAAGACTCTACTCTAAAAGCTATGGAGGTTATATCTATGAGCTCATCTCTTCCTTAACTTGTGAGAAAAGACACAGGCTTGGAGTCTTTTTGGGTAAATAAGCTCATTGAAAAGGTGAAGTCATCGCACCCTCATGAACATGAATCTTTGAGGGATGAAACCACAAAATTGTACAAGAACTCGATGTCACATGGAGATGACATCTCAATCATAAGAGACAAGATATATGAAGTATTTGATATGGCTAAACTTGCCCATGCCACAAATGATGGAGAAAGCGACTTAAACTTGGCAAAAAAGGAGGAATTAGTGGCGAAAGAGGAAAGGTTAAAGAAGACCAAATTGTCTCTCACAACAATGTCCCAACATATGGATGAGGCTAATATGGAGCTCATACAAATAAGAAAGAAATTGCAAGAATTGAAAGCCCTATAGGAAGAAAAAGAACAAATCATCTCCTCAATAATGAGTCTCTTATCTGATGCTCCTCCCATTGAAGAAGTGAACAAGTCCCTCGATGATATTCGTCAACAAATTGAAGCACTTGGAGGCGACGGCGACAAATCACAACCCTCATTGTCATATAAGGAGGCTCTTGCCAACTTTGAGAGAGCGAAAGCTCAACTTTAGGCTTAGCTTATATTTTTTTTATCTATTTTTTTTTTATCTTTGAATCTATCTTAGCTTACTTCCATTGCTTAGGTTTAGGCCATAGCTATTTTTATTCATTCAACTTTAACTTGGTGTAGCTCATGTCTTCTCAACTTTTTTTTTTCTTAATAATAAATTTTTTTTTTCTTTTCGACCACTTTTGCTTTTTCTTTTTCATTTCTTCCTTTTCTATTTTTTCATGAATGTACTAAACTCCAAACATAATTTTGACCGTCCAACTCAAAGAAAAATAATCTATGAGTGTAGATAAACAATTTCATAAGTACCAAGAAAGATCAACCGCCCGATCATCAACTTAAAAGTCAACAATGGAGACCGCAGTGTTTAACAAAATTTAACTTGAACTTATGAATTTCTATGAGAGGTAAATGGACCTCAAACTCAATCTCCACCGTTCATATTGAAGATGAACATGTCATGAGCATGTAAAAATACTTCCAAAAAGATCCCAAAATGTTTAACCATTCGATCATCAACTTGATGACAAGTAATTTCCATGACAATTATCAATGGTTTTCACATGTTGAGTCACAAATTTGTTTTGAAATTTTCCAAACTAAAAATATAATAATAACCATTCATATGAGACATCATGATGTCTCAAATCTTAAATAAAATTTTTAGATTAATCAGAGAAGTTATCATAGTCTGATTAAGCTTTGATCAACTTGGGTCTTCGGAGGACAAATTTTCTGAATCTTTGCTTGAAGTTTAGAATTCTTTAAAAATCATCAGAACTCCAAATTTAATTTCAACCGTTCATATTAACTATCGTCATGTGTTTATGATACAGTTAAAATTTCATGACAATCAGATCTGATTTGGATGCCTACAATTAAAATTTCATGACAATCAGATCTGATTTGGATGCCCGATGAGCTACTTGATCAAAACAACCCTTTTATAAAAAAACTGCAGATTTTGCCTTTCAACTTCCTTATTTCCTTGATTGTTTTTTTTTCCTTTTTCTTTGTTTTTTTTTTGTTTTTGTTTTTGTTTGTTTGTTTTTTTTGTTTGTTTGTTTGTTTTTTACTTTTTTCTTTCCTTTATTTTTTTCTTCTTTTTCCCTTGATCTTATAGCTTCCCATAAGATTTGTATGTAATCTCTTAGACCGAAATTTACTAGAATCATTTCAAAATTCATGGAATCATATCTTTATTCAATTTGATAAAGAAAAACAACATGATAGAATTTGTGTTTTGTCTCGAGAAGCATATATTATGCTTGACCAATTTGCTCAAACAAGAGCACTGGACGTTCCGTCATAGACAACACAAACCTTTTCTTATTTTACAACATGCTTTTATTCAAATGGAGAAAAGAAACAAAATAATGGAACTCGTAATTTGCCTCGAGAAACATCTATATATACTTGACCAATTTGCTCAAACAAGAGCACTAGACATTCCGTCATAGACAAACACAAGCCTTTTTTTTTTGTTTTTGGTTTTTTTTCCTTTTTCTTTTGAGTACTTTTATATCATCCATCACATGTACATCATGGATAATATTTTTTCAAAAAGCGTGCATTGATAGGTGGCATAGGTCTTCTTCCATCAGGATCGACTAGTTGATAAGCTCCTCCTTCGTAGGCGACCTCTATAATATATGGGCCTTCCTAATTTGACTTGAATTTTTCCCCAGCATGCTTGTTGGTGATGATTGGTCTTCTTAATACCCACACCATCTCTCCTTTCTCGAAAGTTCCAATACGAGCCATCTTATTGTAAGCTCAAGCCATCCTTGCTTTGTAGACTTCAAGATTCTGTTGGGCCTCTAACCTTCTTTCATCTAAAGCATCAAGCTCATCTAAACGCAAGCGAACTCTGTCTTCATTTGTGAGTTCATTCTGTAAGGCAATTCTGAGAGATGGAATCTGTACATCAAGTGGAAGAACAACTTCTGTACAAAAAACCAATGAGTATGGTGTTGATTGAGTTGGTGTTCGAAATGTTGTCCGGTATGCCCATAAAACTTCAGGAAGCTTTTCGTGCCAATCCCTTTAACTTTTTAAAACCACTTTCTTCAACAACTTGGATAATGTTTTATTGAATGCTTCAGCAAGACCATTTGCCCTAGCATTATAGATAGAGGAATACCTCCAATCTATTTTGTGATGCTGAGCAAACCTTCCAACCTTGAAGCTTTTGAATGCTCGCCAGTTGTCAGAGATAATCCTTCGAGGCGTTCCAAACCTATATAGCACATGGTCTTTAAAGAATTTGATGATGTTTTCCGCCTTTACTTCCTTTAACGGAATGGTTTTTGCCCATCGTGAAAAAGTAGTCAGCGGCAGCCAATATAAAGCGATGCCCTCTTGATGATGGAGGCTCAATAGGGCCTATCACATCAGTTCCCCACATCTCAAAAGGCCATGAAGAGATTGTAGGATGTAAAGGATTGGGATGTTGATGAATGAAATCCCCATGAGCTTGGCACAATTTGCACTGTCTTGCATATTGTAGCAATCGTGGATCAAGCTTGGCCAATAGTACCCAATATGTTTAATCTTCAACCACATCTTCGGTCCTGACTTGTGAGCTCCACAAATACCAGAATGGACTTCATGCATGACTTCTTCAGACTCTTCCTTTGGAAGACATCTTAGTAGGAGTTGATCATATGATCTCCGATAGAGAACATCATTAACAAGGGTAAACCTCATTGCCCTTTTCTTTAACTGAGTCTCCAGAGACTTTTCATTTGGAAGTTCGCCATACTTCAAGTATCGAATGAAGGGCTCTTTCCAATCGTCTTCAGCCATTGTTAGAACTTCTTCTTTTCTGAGCTGTTTATTTTCTAACTCTTCATCAAAACATGAACTCAAGACCCTCCTATTTCGAATGGTGACTTGGATTTCTTCTTGATCTAGATCAACTAACTTTTTTGCCAGCTTGGCTAAACTATCTGCTTTTCCATTAACAGACCTAGAAACTTTCTCCATCTTAACATCAGCAATTTGCTTCAATAATTCAATAACTTTCTGATGATATTGAAAAAGTTCTTGCTTATAAGTCTTGAAACTTCTTTCAAATTGATTTATAATGAGTTGTGAATCGCCATATATATACAAGCTTTGAATCCCCATATTGATTGCTAGCTCCAATCCAGCAATAAGAGCTTCATATTCTGTTTCATTGTTAATGCGTGGCTTCAATAAAGAAAGAGAGTATCTCAGGATCCCACCTTCAAGAGAAATGAAGATGAGTCCAATACCATCTCTAACTTGAGGAATTTTAGGTCTAATAGCTGGTTGTATCGAAGAAGCTCCATCGAAGTACATCTTCCAACATTGTTTTTCCTCTTCAATTGCCAAAGTTTCTTCATCTGGGAGATCACATCTCAAGGGAGATTCATCGGGCAAAGGATGCGCGGCAAGAAAATCTGCCAATGCTTGACCTTTGATTGCTTTTTTATGGAGTGTAAGTTATGTCAAACTTTCATGAGTATCAATGCCCATTTTGCTAATCTTCCAGTGAGCAATGGTCTTGACATCAAGTACTTGAGTGGGTCTATTCTTGATATAAGAATGACTTTATGAGAGAGCAAATAATGCCGAAGCTTCTTTACTGCAAACACCAAGGAGAGATAGTGCTTCTCAATAGGAGTATATCGGTTTTCAGCACCCACCAACATCCTACTAAGATAATATAAGGCGTTCTCTTTTCCCTCTTCATTCTCTTGAGCTAGCAAAGCTCCAAGGGACCCCTCCAAAGCCGTTGTGTATAAGATCAATGGTTTTCCTGCAATTAGTGCTACTAACACTGGGGGATTCAGTAAGTAGCGCTTGATTTCTTCAAAAGCATTTTGGCATTTCATAGTCCCACTTGAAAAGAGCATTCTTTTTCACCAGCCTTGAGAACGGCTTACACCTGCCTGAAAGATTGGCAATAAATCTTCGGATATAGGCAAGACGTCCTTGGAAGGACCTCAGTTGCTTCAATGTCTTTGGAGGTGGCATTCCTATGATTGCTTTGATTTTGGAGGGATCAATTTCTATTCCTCGGTGTCTCACAATGAATCCAAGGAACTTTCCAAATAATACCCCAAATGCACACTTCATAGGGTTCATCTTCAAGTTATATTTTCTAATACGATTGAACACCATTCTCAAGTCGTTAAGGTGTTGATCTCTTGATTGTGTTTTCACCACCAAATCGTCTACATAGCACTCCACGACTTGGTGAATCAAGTCATCAAAGATTTTTGTCATGGCTCTTTGATATGTTACCCCTGCATTCTTTAGTCCAAATGGCATAACCTTGTAGCAATAGATGCCTATTAGTGTCCGGAATGCAGTATGCTTTTCATCCTCTATGTCCATCTTGATTTGGTTGTACCCAGAGAAACCATCCATGAAAGAAAACATCTCATAAGAGGAAGTGTTATCAATCATGATCTCCATAACAGGTAGTGGAAAATCATCTTTGGGACATGCTTTGTTTAAGTCTCTAAAGTCCACACATATTCTGATTTGCCCATTCTTCTTCTTGACAGGCATTATACTGGCAATCCAATTAGGGTACTTTTCTTCCCTTATGAAACCGGCTTCAATTAATTTCTTAGTTTCTTCAATGACGCTCTCCTCCAGATCAAACTTCATCTTTCTTGGTGCTTGTTTCACTGGTGGAAAATTTGGGTTAATGGAGAGCTTGTGAACTGCTACTTCTGTGTCAAGCCCTGGTATCTCCTTATAGCTCCATGCAAAACAGTCAATATACTCTGCAAGAATGCTCTGGATGACTTCTTTCTCTTCTTGAGTTAGCTGTGCACTTAAGAAAGTGGGTTTAGGATTGTCTTCACTTCCCAAGTTGATTTCCACCAACTCATCAATTGTAGCTTGCCCTCCGTCTTCAAGCTCAGGGGGTGCATCCTTCAATTTTACATCTTTTACGAGGTGATCATCTGATACATCTTCAGTTGGGTCTTCATTCCTTGTATTCAACCCTTCAACAGTTGACACCATGCGGCATTCATATACTGGTTCATCTTGAAACCCAAGTCCCTTCTTGCTCAAGCCTTGGCCTTGCATAGCAATCTTGAAAGGGTGCCAAAGTTTCTCAAATAGCATATGCCTGTCTTTTGAATGCTTCAAACTGATTCCAGCTTGCTTTATCAACTTCCTTAGCTTAGGAGGATAGTAATCTGGCATCCTCAACGGCCAAGGTTCTTCATCTTCCATTGCTTTGCTCATCAAAATATCTTCATCATCACACTTATTGGGATCAGACTTATAGAAAAGAATCCCTCTCTCATCTTAACGGCGAGAAGGCACATAGAAAGTGATGAGCCGTTCTACTGAGTTAACATGCAACTCATCAAGAGCTTTGTAAAGGCCCTCAGGTATTCTTGTAACATGGAGGGAGCTTTCAACCAAAACTTCATCATCATCTTCTTCTTTTTTAATTGGTAGGAATGGAATTTCTTCTCCGTCAGAACCATCACTTCTAAAATGCAGGTTCCTCTTGTGACGACGAGCAGGTGAGTGAACGATTTGTATGTCTTCATGATCTTTTTCTTCTTCTGAAGACTCCGTGTCACTTCCAAAATGCGGTTTCAAAGGCAAAAATGAAACCTTCTTCTGAGTGAGCTTGGTAGTTTTAGTGACTTTCATGAGGGCATCATCTTTGGCTGCAGAAAGCTTGCCCCCTTTTGGTGTATCCACAAAATACCGTGCATCCTTATAGTTGATTTCATGCACACAAAATGGTTGAATCTCCCCATCTATGCGGTATACATCATCATCCTTCATATACTTCAAATATTGATGCAAAGTGGAAGGAACCACATAGTTTTCATGGCGGTTTGATGATCATTTCATACATCTCTAGATTTTCTTCTTTGTCAGATAATGGCAATATTCCACATTCATTGGCATAGTTTGTTTATTTGATTATATTGTCTCCATAGATAACTTATTCAACTTTGTATCTTGTCTCTCATCCTTTCTTTTGTTACTTGCCAGTGTCTCATGCAAAGCCAATTTTAATGGAGAGCACAGGACAAGGGAGCCAACCAGTGCCTGGAGGGAATCCCGAACATGTAGGTTCCCATTAAGATGTGCAGAGGCTGTCACACATGAATAACTAGACAATTTCTAGTGATGAAGCACTAGTCGACATGTTGTTGGAGGAAAGCTCGCAGCCCGATGTGTGTTCAGGTTCCTTTCGACTGGAAACATGGTTCAGAATATGGAATGCGTACCAAAAAAAAAACCAAATAAGACACCACTTTGCCCCAGTTGAAGGGTAGATGGAAGACTTTGAAGAAGCTATACAAGTTGCATTCATCATTGGTTGGTAAGAATGGATGGTCATGGGATTTTGACACTCAACGACCAACCCTTGGTTGTCCAATAGTGTGGGAGGAGATTATTAAGGTAAGCATAATTTGTACCTTCTTGCAATGATAGGTTTTTGGCAATAATGGAATCTCAAATATGCATAAAACAAATAGGAGTTCATAAATTTGATAAGCCATTTGGACTGAGTTAAAGATAAAATCTCAGCATAAGCAAAACAACAATTTATGGGAGAAGCCACGTAGAAAGTTAGGTTATACAACATCATGGAATTGTGATCAATCTTTAGTAATGATTAGCTAGCATTACTTTAACCTCCCTAAAATGCATATGAAAACAATGGCTCTGGATTATGTTAGCCATACAAATGTGGTTCATAAGATGCAAGATGGGTTTGATAACAAAGCCCACTTATTAAATCCAAGTGATGCATTTCTTTAAAGAGATCCTAATCTTTTATATCACCAAAAATCAAGCCCCTCACTAGAGATCCTAATCATTTTGCTTGTACCTAATTCAATATATTCTCTGAGCCACTATCACATGCCCAAGTTTGTATTCGCCCCTCCTACATTAAGCCATAATTGCAAGCTAACATGCAGTTCAACAAGGAATACAAGGGTTGCCGAGATAAGCCTTTCCTATTGTTTTTGAAGATCCATGATCTTGTGGCTTCATCCACTTCAAATGGGCAATACGCTAGCCACACGGGTGGCTCCGTGAGAGGCGATGATCTTGTTGTTAACTTGTACGAGGGATCCGATTCATCGGATAGTCCCTTGCTTGAGGTTAAGAAGGACACAATCCATCACACTCAACAGGCAAGAAAGTTTCTTACAACAATGCCGGATCATCCATGACTGAAAGGAAACAATTAGAGCACCCAAGCCCTAGTGTCTCAAAGAAGAAAAGTTCTGACCACACAGTGGACGCACTGAATCGATTAATATCTTTGAGTGATCATAGAAGCAAGATCATGGAACAAAGCAAGGAAGAGGGTGATAGTTTCTCCTTTAAGACTTGCATGGAGAAGTTGTACTCCATGCTGGGCGTCAGTGATGTGGAGGTATGTGTTGCGGCCGAGGTATTGAAATCGCGTGTAAATAGGATTTTCTTCATGACTATGAGACAATCGGTTATAGATTGCTGGTTGAGTCTACGTATGAAGGAATTCCGTCAGCATGTAGTGGTAGAATTTTAATTATAATTCATGAGTTTTCTATATAAGAACAATATAATGAAAAATTGTATATTAATTTGTAGCTATTCTGTTTAATTGGGTTATTCAAGCTATGTACATGCATTACTTGGTTTGAAAGACTTATAGCAAACGCCTCACCTTTCATTCATCTTATTTTATGCACTTTTTATTCTCTCATCAACAACTTTTGCTTTAGGTTTTTTGTGCTAAGCTTAGTTTTAGACATATCAATCATACATATTCTACTCTATAGACATGTATTCTTGCCAACAAAAATTGTCTTCGCCTGGAGATATGCATGTGTTTCCATTTGGTTTTTATATGCAATTGGTTTTGGTTAGGATTAATTGTAAATATTTAAGACTGTGCTTTTAAAATATATGCATGTGTTTCCAAATTATGTGCAACTGCTTTTACTAATGATTTTAAACCCAATTCAGGAGTAGTTTCCAAGTTATGCTCGAAGTTCTTGGATGGGGTAATGTTTCAGAAGCTGAGAATATATGTTCTGTAAGGACATTATCTAGATAACAAATGCTAGTGGATTTGTTGTATTTCATGAATTTTTGTAAATGCAGTAAGTAATGAACTATTTGATATGTAAGTTCTAAACTTTTTTTGAATAATGAACTATGCTTATGTAATAACTGCAGTTGGGTACTATGATATGTGAGATATTTTTTTATTGCGTTATTTGTTGTGGAGTGTTTAAATGGATGGCACAATTATTTGAGATGGAAAATTATTGGTTCTCAATTGGGTGTGTGTGTATTATATATTGTACAGTTGGCTCTTCAAAGTTGTTTCTGAATGACATCAAGTTTTGGAGCATAGCTTGCTATTGTGAGCATAGCTTGTATGGAAATAGATGTGTTGGAGTAATGTAAATCAACAGGACATGATGAATGCCTTTTCTATCTTTATCTCTGTTTTGAATGTGAAGCAACAAGAAGGAATAAATATAAAGCAATTTTAGCAATATGAATGCGCAGCATAGATGATGGAGAGGCCGTGGGAGGAGGAGCTTGAAGTTGCGGGACAGCTTAGCGTATGAAAAGTTTGTTTCACTAAAACTAATGTCTTCTTCTTTGTTTGTTAGTACATTAATTAAGCTTGCTTGTGATTAACAAAGTTAAGTAGCTATTACCTAATCTCCCATTCTTCTTGCTTCCATTGTAAATTAATGAACTAACTATTTACTTTCTCTCAACATGATTGTGTTTTTCATTGAACTACTTGTGGGTTTATCATACTCAAGTCTTAAAAGTAATTATAATCTGAAAGAGCTCAAATGATGTTCGTTCCCATAGGTTGGAATAGAATTGCTAAGATTTTAGTAGTCCAAAGCAAAATGTCACATGCATAATCTATTTACATTAATTAATGGATCTCCCAACGTGGCTAACAAAGAAAGTAGTTCAAAAGGGTTTTCATTTTAAAGACCTTAATTTTGTTAGTGTATCCACAATTTGTATTAGATAAGGTATAAACCTACTTTCTAAATATAATACTAACACCCTGTACATGGACTTGTTGCCAATAAATCATGATATCACTGCCCATCCTTGCTAACTTGAGATTGTATTATGAAGTCTCCATATTACTAATGTTGTTTAAGTTTTGGTCCCTGTCAACCTTTCCTATGTAGTTACTTTTTAAACTTTAATTATTTATTTATTTATTTTAATTTTTTCATGCATTGTTTAAGAAAAAAAACACATTCATTCATTAAAAAACTAAACAAAAACTATAATATGATGAGAAAGCATGAGCATGATGATGAGAAGCATAACATGAAAATACAAAGACATAAGAGAGATGATGGTTCTATATATGGCTTTAAATTATATTGGGATTGAAACCAATCAATAATATAATTTGTGTAATATTTTTTATAATTTATTTGAGAAAAAACCTACATTCTAGATTAATAATTATTATTACAAAAAAGCAATAATCTTTTAACAAAAAATTCTTTTGTTAAATATTTTTTTTTGTTCTATATGAGAAAATAGAAATAATTTTTAATTATATTTTATTTTTCTATCTCAAATGGGATAAATGGTGAGAAATTTAAAACTTTTAATTATATATAATGTATAATGTTCAAATTTTTTCTTGGCATTATCATTGAGACCCACATAAGGATGAGGCAACCACAACACACTCGACCATTCACAGGTTCTACATTGGTTAGAGACATTTTGGACGGACACCCGAGAAGGGCATATAACGTGTTTCGAATTGAGCCACATGTATTTAGGGGACTTGCGGCATTACTTGAGTCACGCAGCCTACTACGCAGTAGCCGAATTGTATCCGTTGAGGAACAACTAGCAATTTTCATGACTATTGTGGGACATGCAGTACCAAATAGAGTAGCATGCGAGCAGTTCCAGCATAGCTCTGAGACCATCAGTCGTAATTTCCACATGGTACTTTGTACTATTAACAGTTTGGCCAATGAGATGATCCAACTGCCTGGTGGAGATGAATCGGCTCATCCATGGGTCCGTAATACCCCGTTTATGGTAACAAGAGTGTGTGTTGTATATTTGAATTTGTGTGTCACCACTTAAGCAAATTTAAATGCTTGCGGGACGCTCTTGGAGAAATAGATGGGAACCTATGTGCCGGTTATTGTTTCCAAAGAAATACAAGAGAGATTTCGTAACAGGTACAGATGGATAAGTCCAAATTTAATGGCTGTTGTGTCCTTCGATATGCACTTCCAGTTCCTTTGTGCAGGTTGGGAGGGATTGACAGCAGACATGAGAGCAATGCAGTCTTGCTTGGACAATAGAAGTTTCTCAACCCCGGAAGGTAATGTCATGGATAAATCAGTTATACATAATACATTTGTAGGTAGTGAACCGTGCCAAAATTAAAACTTGCATGTGCCTTGTAGGGAAGTTTTATCTTGTTGATGAGGGTTACACCAACACCATAGGCCTTCTTACACCATATAGGGGAAAGAGATACCACCTTGCTCAGTTTGCTGGTGGCCGGACACAATATCGTAATATGAAGGATAAATTTAACCATAGTCATGCTCGTCTAAGGAATGTTGTCGAGAGGCCTTCCGGTCTTCTTAAGCGTCGTTTCAAGATCTTGCGTGTTCCAACACCTTTCTCAGTTGAAACGCAGCGCGACATTGCATCGCATGCGCTATAATCCACAATTATTTATGCAAGCACACCATCCGTGATCCCAACCTGGAGCAAGATCAAAACCGTCATGTCGATGAAGATAGCTATCCGGGCGTGGAATGGGCACATCAAAATAATGATGGTGGAAGTGGCACAGGTCAGTCCGTCTGAGATAGTATAGCTCAACAATTGTGATTATCCTAATATGCCGTGTATTCTATATTTTAAAAGTTTTCATTATTAAGAAAGTGCAAAAATTTGTCTTTAAATTTTTTATATTTATTTTTTTAAAATTAATAATTATTAATGAAGGTAATAACTAATTTGCATTTTTTTAATTATTATATAAAACACATGATAGATATTACCCAAGAGAAGTGAGGGTATTACAGTCATTTTCTTTTATACAATATCATTACTTTTTTAGTAAAAAAAGGATAAGAAGATAAGCAAGTATTTGTTTTGTTCCCTCCAAAACATATTTGGAAAATTTTGAAATCTAATTCCATGTAAGAATATCCCATGTTGGGATATCCCCCAACCAAACAAGGGTGCATGTCCAGAAACTCTTACTAAGTTATTTTTATGGTTTATTAATTTACATATTATAATCATCGTAAATTCCAAACTACAATTTTTTTTTAAATAAAAAAATTCTCAAACCAATTTTTCTAGTTATTCAACATAAAAAACTACTCCCTTTTTCCTTTTTTTACTTGTCCCATTTTAAAAGTTTTCTTTGGTTATCTTTTACTTGTCCATCTAAAACATTTATGAAACATTAAATATTATTTTTCTAAATTTATCCTCATATTTAATATATTTTACAACTTCCAATAAATCATATTCAACTACACATTTTATTAAATCATATTTTAAATAAAATAATATTAAAAATTTAATATAAATTTTTTATAAATTTTAGATTAATAACTAACTTTGGTCAATTTCTTAATTAATGTAAATTAGATAAAATGGACAAGTAAAAACAACTTAGAGAGTACATATTTTGACAATTTAAAATAAATAAAACATCCTTAAAATAATGTGGTTATTTTTTCATTAAACACAACCATAACTAGACGGCCAAATAAAAATTAAAAAAAAATTATTAAACATTAATAAAATGTTTGTTAAATCAAGAAAAAAATAAAACATTTATAATAACGTTTATATGACACATTTCACCCAACTTCATGAATTCATTCAATATTCATGCTTTCTCTATGTTAAAAAGCAAGGGTAAATCGGTAAAATAAAATTCCAAGAAAATCAACGGTTATGATTCATCACACGTGCCATCCACACATAATAACTCACAATATATAACACCAACACGAGCTAATTTCTTTGTTTTTCTTGCTTTTGTTTTCTGTCGCTTTTCCACCCCGAAAACTCGAAGGATTTTGGCGACTCCGGCGACGGCCCATGTTCGATTCTTTCTCGGCTTCGATCTCATTCTAAGGAATCGAAACCCTAGTTCTTTGATCTCTGCATCGCCTTCCTCCGATGGCGTCCGATGGGTACTGGAGGTACAGCGACCCACGATACCAGCCGGCGCAGCCGGCTCCTTCTGTGACCTTGAAGCGTCCTCGGACCGATTATGGTGGTAATTGCTCCCTATCTCTCTGATTCTGGAATTTGCTTTTTGGTTTTTGAATCTTGTTTGTGATCGATGGGTGATGTTGAGTTTTGGTGAGATTTGGGGAAATTTGGGTGGATCGGTGTGGATGAGATTTGTGTTGATTTTCCCGAGTGGTTTTCTTTTTTTGGAGTCGTGGAATCTGGATGGTTTTTGATCGGAATTCTATGTGGTGGAATCTGGATGGTTTTTGTTCGAATGCCATGCTTGAATTTTTTTTTTTCTTTTTTCCGAATGATTAATTTTTTGATGTTGTGAAATATGGATAGTTTTTGATCGGAATTCGATCGTGATGAGGGGGGTCGGTAGGAAGACTAGTCTGAAGGCCGTTAGGTATATATATTGATATTATGGTTCCTGAGCATCGGAATTTTTTGAGAAAAGCTATCATTTACTCTGTGAAGATGTTGTTATGTTCTTTTTAATTGAAACGCGTATGCACTGACGCCAATTAATTATTTTTGGGCTCATTTCATCTGTATAGTTGCATGTCAGTTATATTTCTTGATATTGTTAGATCTTACTGTTTGATCGTGAGGGATGAGTCAGAGGAGGGTTTTGAGGGTATGAGGTAAGGGATAGTCTTAATTTTAAACTTTTACTTGCTTGGGAGGTGGGTATGCATGACTGGATCAGGAGAGGCTTAAATAGAAATTTTTTTTACCTACTCATTTCACAAACAAATGGTCAAGAACTTTGGATCCAGATTTAGAAGTTGACAGTGGAAAGTTTTGGAGCCTGATTTAGAAGCAGCTGGTGTTTGGCTGATGATCTGCTACTTCTGTGTCAGCAATTTTTCCAGTGAAAGAAGCCCTTGTGAAGGTTCCTAAGTGGAAATTCGTAGTGTATGAGTCAACTGGATTCTGTACAAACCACAATGCATGAGGTTTTTTTAATGTCAAACATGCCATTAAACATGGGCTTGACTTGATCGAAGTTGAATTTACCCAGAAATGGGGATTCTAATCTGACTCAATTGAGTAATTTTTTGACCAAGACAGCTCAGAACCTAACCTTTTCATAGATGGCCTCAACCAAACCGGGTTTTTGACGTGGATGGAGTCTTAAAACATGTCATCTGGTGAAGTGAACTAACCATTCTTAGGAGTTCTAGTGTCTGTTTTATATGCGTACAGCTCTAATTATTCACAGCTGGAAATTGTAGTTGCTTTTTTCTTCACCTCATTTCTGGAATCTATTCAACTGCTACCATACTCAATATCCTACTAATATGCTTTCCTATTGAAATTATTGAACAAAACAAAATTGTAATTTTTTTTTTTCTTTTGTGCTTAAAACCTTCTTAATTTTTATGGCGCATTTATTAAATGCTTTTAACTGGAAGAAATATGAAGATAACATAAAATTTCTGTCCTATTTCCAGACTTCCTTGAGTTTCCTTGTATTTGGAATTCATGCTTTTTTGTAAGGCTGTTCAGTTGTTTATTATTGCAAGCTGCCATTTTGTTTCTGTAGTTGAGATCTCTCCACAACTATGAGATTTCGTGTTTTTCAATAGGCTGATAATATTTTAAGAATTGAAGACAAGTATGCCAGGGATATTTCACATTACCTTGCATAGTTCCTTGAGAATTTCATGCTTCTTAATACATGATCTTCAAACTGAATGTGTTTATCTTTAGAGTTTCTTTGGAATTAATTTATAAGCATCAAAATGTTGCAAGCTAGCTCCATGCTCACTTGCTCCTAAAGGGGTTTTAAATTAATTTTTATTTATTTTTTGAAATAGTCTATCCATTGACTACATGCTAATGACATCTTTTCTGTCAAATTACATCGGCTTGATAAAAGAAATTCCGGGTGGATCGGCAATTCCTGGTTATTACCCCCGTGAGGAAGAGCATATCGGACACTTTTCCAGAGAAAATGAGTACATTGAAGCATCCTATGATCGTTATTTACAAAATGGGGTATGTTTCATAGATGCCTCTTCTTATGTTAAATGATGCCTTGTAGAAGTGGCTAACATTTTAGTGGAATCTTGTGAACAGATTTCTTCATATGGAAGTGGGGATTCTGTTAGGTCTGTCACTGGTGGTGTTCGTGGTCATCCTGTCGATGATCCGCTTAGGCCTGTTGCTGGTAGTGTTCGTGGTCATCTTGTTGATGATCCACTTAGGTCTGTTGCTGGTGGTGTTCGTGGTCATCCTGTTGATGATCCACGTCTGATTGGTGTCGGGGGTGTAGATGGTCGGGCTGTTGGATATAGAAGTGGAAGATCTGAAACATCTCTTCCTCCAGATGCCTCAAATACTCTATTTGTTGAGGGCCTCCCTTCAAATTGCACCAGGAGAGAAGTGTCTCGTATCCTTATAGTCTGAGCCTTTGTAGCAGACAAATTTATCTATGTTAGCTCCTTAACTTTCATTTGCAGATGTTTTTCGTCCTTTTGTAGGTTTTCGAGAAGTTAGACTTGTGAGCAAGGAATCCCGACATGTACGTAATATTGTTCGTGTTATATCATATGCTTTCAGAATCTTATTTTCAATATTTCATGCAGCCTGGAGGAGATCCCCTTATTCTATGCTTTGTTGATTTCTCCACTGCTAGTCAAGCTGCAGTTGCTTTGGAAGCCTTGCAAGGTGAAATGAACATGATTAACATTATTTCTATTTATGGTGGCTTTATTGTTCTTTTTATTTGCAGATCTTTTTCTGCCTCTGCTGTTTACACTTTTTTATTGTATTTATACATCTATTACTTATATTCATCTCAACATTTTGAATTTTATGTGTTTGATAAGTGATACACAAATGTTAACAGCATTCCTTTAGCTGCCGGGAAACATACCCCATTTGCAATCTCACGATATTTTGTGTTCAATCATTACTTCGCAATTGTATTTTATTCCATTTACTACTTATTTCCACTCCTTTTGCTGCCTCTTCATATTGAGCAGCTCACAACGAATTGAGAGGTACATGTGGGGCTTGTAAACGAGTGAGCTAGCTTGTGAGCTAATCAAGTAGGCTTAATTATTTAATAAACCTGTTAACTCAAGTTTGTGTTTTCTGCTCCACTTTTATTATGAAGCGAGCTCAAGCATGGAAAGCCTTGCTCAAGCTTGCCTTGAAGTGGCTTTAGGTGATTTATATTATCAGTCACCATTTGTTATTTTATAATTTGTATCTTCTTTCAGTCACAACATAAAGTTGGCTGGTGCCAGGCTGTGTAAATTTCAAGATTTGCCTGGGATCTAGTCCTAGCTGGGACAGTTGGTATTGTTTTTTCCTTGTAAAAACCTAGCTAAACATGACTTGGCTTGAGTTCAACTCAAATTTCATGAGATTGGTTCAGGACCGAACAAGGCCGAGCTCAAGTTGGGATTAAATTAATTTGAGCCAAGCTCATTCATGTGAGCTCAAGTCGTTTATAGTCCTAGATACATAACAGGGTCCGGAGAAATCTTGTAGTTATTTGCATTTGTAGCAATGCAATTAAAAGCGCTAGGCACCATTAATATGCTAAAACTTTTTTATTGCCCGAGGCGAGATGCACTACAAAAGGCGCATGCCTGAGTGAAGTAAAGCACTAGTTGATAAATAACTGTATATATTTATATATATATATATAATTTTTGGAATAATTAAGGTAAAGCAAAGGAACTTATAAAGTCAAACAAAGTATAACATAAAGTCAAGAAAAACACTTCCTAAAACTCTAGAATTGCTTAAGTTTTAGAGTGCAAACTCTATTTACAGAAGTCCTCTAATTCTATAATATTATTATCCTCATCATCTAAGCTAGCTTCAACTCCATCACTAGATTTAGAGTGCAACTTTTGCTGCCTATACAATTTTCTTTAATTAATTAGCTAATTCCTTAATTTAATCATTATTTTTTTAAAAATAGTAGTTGTACACTTAAATCATTTAGTTCTTCGCCGCTAAATTTATCTCATTCCTTATTAGTAAGTGCCTTTTTAAAATCACATAGTTTTTCTCCTTTAAATTTATTTCCTTATTTGTAAGTGTGCCTTTTTGAACCTAGTTTTTCTCTCATAAATTTATTTCCTTTCTTTATCAATAAGTGTGCCTTTTTAAAATCCCAATTAACTATATTTGAAAGCATTAAATATAGAGCTGATACAAAAAAAAAAAAAGACAAGCGTGCTTTTTTTATGCCTGGCGCTTGGCAAAAAACGCTCGCTTGGGGAAGGTGCCTCGTCCTAGGGCTTTGAGGTGTTGGGGCCTCGCCTCACTTGAGCGCTTAGGCGAGCGCTTTTATTACTTTTCATAACACTGTAGGACATATTATCGATGCTTTTCTATGTATAATCACACAACTAACCATGACATATGTTCACAATTAGGACGAAATAGGCTCCAATTCACTTGGTGTGTATTTAGTTGGAGGTATTCAAAACTCTGTTCTCCACATTGTGAGCGCAACCCAAATGCAGTGTTTGTTGAATGGATGAGGTTTTAGGATGGATTTCAAAAGCCCACTTTTAGCTTCAATTGGTATTTTGATGAATGGTGATTCAACTCTGGCATTAGTTGAAATTCTTTAGTGCCACTTCCGCTGCATCTCCAAAAACCTTCAACCAAATGTTCCCTTAAATAAATAAATTGGACTTAACAGATTAGACCTGAGTCTAGTTTGTTGGTTAAAGCTTACCAAAGTGAGAGCTATTTCCTCTACTAAAGTTGCATTCATCTAGCTGCATGATCAAGGCAGAACAATGATGGAATTTGCGTAGTTTTGTTGAATTAAACATCAGTTCAGTTTAAGTAGTCAAGTTCATCCTACTGGAACAGTTACATTGATTTAGTTTAAGCGGTTGATTTTGAAGCCAATTTCACTTAAAATATGGTCGTGTAGTCTAAAATTTTGGACTCTCTGTCATTTCCAAATGTTCATGTCTTCAAGTTGCGAAAAGCATATTGAACTATGGTGTTATCAGAAAATTTTCTGAAGTTCTTAATTTTTATAGAACCAAGTTTTGACTAACATTTCTTTCTTCAGTCCTGACAAACACTGCTTTTTCATGTCCATATTTTTCATGCTTTTCTGATGGTTTTAATTTTTAATGTTTTTTTATAAAAAGAAAATAGTTCAAGAGTCAAATACGTTTGGACCAGTGATTAATCTTTACAAATCATGTTGCTTGGGCTTATGCACTCGAATTAGTCTAACTTGTTATGCAATATGATGATTCCTTTTCCCAATGGAAAATATCAAATTATATCAAGCTTGTTTTTGATAAGATTTTTTGTTAGTAATCTTTAAGATTAACAAAAAATAGTAACCCAGGACTAATAAAGAGGTGGGCTTTGTGCATATCTCTATTGGGAATGTGTTCAAGGCCTCTTTCATTTTTTTGGAAACTCTTTCATTAGATTTTACTCGGTAGTGCTGCAATGAATGCAGCTTCTGCAGATCACACGTGGTGCTTAAATTCCCATTTTTTATTCAAAATGAAGAAAAATATTTGCATTTCAGTTTACTGGTCCTTGGGATGTTTTTGTTTGCTTTATTAATTCATTATATTATGAGACTGACTGGACATTGTTTTCTTCATACTTACATATCAGTCTGTAATCTGGTCATATGTGTAGATTGCTTATGAACAAAACCATGTTGCAATATTGAGGGCCAGATAAATCTAATTGCTCTGCTCTTGTCCAAAATTTGCGGGTTTTACCTAAATATCACTTAGTTTTGTCTCTTCTGGAATAAGAAATTTTACTTGTATTATTTAGTATTCATTAACTGTGCCTAGATCAAACAGAAAATTATGGCTAATCGATATCAGGGCCAGTTTATCTTTGTAGAAAACCTGATTCAGTAGCTTTGTGACACCATGTTTGGAAAATTTTAATCAAACGGCAGAGTAAACTCACTATCGGACATGATCAGTATTATTCTCAGTCTCCTGAAGGGCCTCCCTAGGTTTGATGTGTATTTGTGCCCTTGTGAAGTAACCATATTTGCCATCAAAATGATACTCTTATGTGCAAATCTGTTTCTTTGCTTCCAAAAATGGTCTGATTTATATTTTCTTCCATCAGTCTGTAACCTGATTCCAGCCTTCTGGTTCATACTTGAGCTGCTGACTTTTCTCATTTCCAACTCTCTCTGGAGTGATTGATGAGCAGATTACTCTAGGTGATGTTGATGCCAAACATCTATGCAGCTTCTTGCTGCAGAGTTTCTGTATTCTAAATGAATTGCCTGTGGATCTTTTAGGGTCTGAGACAACTGAGATGATCACTAAGTGGGCTTGAAGGCCAATTTGATAGGGATTAAAGAAATGGAGCTGTATAAGCACTTTGCTCCACTTCGACTTGTTCCTTTTGCATGTTTTCAGATTATGATATTACGCGTGACATTGACTCTAACATGCTTATCTTTAAGAGTAAGACAAGTTCAGTCGTGGCATAGTCCCGTTTACGTCGTAAAGCAGTCACGCTTTAATTTTGCAGGTTATAAATTTGATGAGAATGATCGAGAGTCAGCCAATTTGAGGCTGCAGTTTGCACGCTTTCCCGGTCCGAGGTCTGCTGGTGGGCCTCGTGGTAGGCGATAAAGGGTCGTTCTGTTCAGGTGACCATTGCGATTATCTCTGTGATCAGTGTTACGTCCGCTAATTGCTTGGCAATGGTGCGGTGCGACGTATGCTAACATTTCGTGATGCCGCGTTTTCTTGTAGGAACGGGTTGAACGTGAGGTTTGTGAGGAAGGGACATCGACTAGGTTTTTCAGTGCAATTTCATTTTCAAGTTAGAGGACTTCAACTGTAGTTGTCATATGTATTTGACAGTGAAGTAATTAGTGGTTCTGCGATGCAGTTTCTGAGCCATAGATCTGTTATTCTGCTTGATTATGTAGTAAATTAAGTGCCAAAAATGTTATCACTCTTATGCTTCTAGTTAGCTGATAAATTCTGCTTGTGTGCGCCAAAAGCTTTTTTCCTTGCGTAATTCTATTATATTAATTACATGTGCATTTAAAAACTTTTGAAGTATTATCCGGGCAATCTAACTGTTGAACTTTGAATTGTTGATACATAGAAAAAAAAGAATCGAGTGTATTTTGGTGCAGGAATTAATAGTGGAATGATTTCATGTGATATTTTTCTTTTGGTTCAATCAGATGTATATGCAGTTCTAATTATGTGTTTCAGTTGCATTTTCTGTTTGGACATCTTGCGTGTGAAGATATTGCTTTTATGGTTCAATGGCCATCCATTCCTGTAATTTGACCTGGTACATTCTCCTTTGCGTGGTATGAGGGTATAATTGTTGGTATTATTTATTCATTTGAAATGATTCTTGAATAAAGCAGCTTTAATTCATGCACTTATTGAAGAGGAAAATCAGTGCTTATATGGACTTCGTGAATTTTGATCCACGAGATTGATTCCAAATGCACTTGAATCTGATGGAAAATAACTAAAATTACTTGCTGTGTTAGTGTTGAACTTGTTGGATTGCAGGGATACCTTGATGAAATTTGTAGTATTGCGCTCACAAGGTCCTCTAATAGGTGGAATTGGTGAATAGTTTATAGTATTGGAAGATGAAATGTTGGAGAAGTGTGGTTTGGTGTTTAGAAAGGGTCTTCATTTATGGAATCAATGGATTCCCTTGGAATATGGATTTTTATATGGGAAACTATCATTCTGTTTCTTTTTAAAATTTTATGAATTGCAGTTTGAAGCATTTAAACGTCACATAACATATGCAGTGGCATGAGGAAAACATGTTAGACGATGAAGAGAAGTTTATTATGCTGGAATGAGAATAAGTATTGCCCTTGAAATTCATATCCCATTATGCTTTTATTTAATGGTGTGATCCTGTTCCTGGGGCAATGTTAGTCTTTATTTGTTTTTTCTTTTTCATATTTTATTGTCAGTTCCTTAAAAAAAGAGAGGAGTTTCTCCCTCATCAATAGCTTGGTGATGAGCTCGTCAAGTCCAGCTTCCAGAAAGGTAACAAGAAGGTTATTCCCTGAATTTTATATGATATTATTTTCTTATTCAATGCAATAACATGATGCAGCTTTAAGGGTACATCATCATCATCATCATCATCATCATCATTATTTCCATTTTTTTTTTCATATTTCATTGTCAATTTCTTCATGAAAAGAGATTAACTTCTCCCTCTTGACTGGCCTCCCTCTTGATTGGCTTGGCGTTGAATTTATGAACTTTAGCATTGAGGAACTCCATCTCCAACTTCTTGTAGTCTCCAAACTGATTCCAACCTTGTTTGGGGCAACTCTAATAGCCCAGATTCTCGCTCAGAACACAATTAGTCTTTACTGGCTATTTTTTTTCCTTGCAGCCTTCTAGGAAAGAGACTAGAATGCCTGTATGTGCGAGGGTATTCTGACATAGAAGAATGGTGTGTTGTTTACAACATCCTCTTATGGTTTAAATCTCTGAATAGTTCATGATTAGGGCGAGGGAATCATGCAGAAATGTGGTTTGGTTTTCAGAAAAGGTTTATTATTTATGAAGTCAAATTATTTTTGATGGCAATGTAGCTCTGGATGAAATCTATCATTATGCTTTTTACAAGATAAGCATCCACACCAGATGTGATCATGGTTCTTTATCAAATTATTATTATTTTTTATTTTTTATTTTTTTTGAATTGCTGTTTTAAGCATTTATCCTTTGTACTATATATGTATTGTCATGAGTAACACAAGTTTGAAGACATCAACTTTTTCCTCTTTATTTTTTGTTTTTATTTTTGGTGAATTTGATAGATAATGAGAAGGTTTTGCTCCTGAAATTCATCAGGGAATGATGGCAACAATAACCCTTGAAAATTTGTTCTGTCAGGGAATGATGGCTGGTGTCCCTAACACTTATATTTGAAAGGGAGACTTGTAGATGACATGCACTTCTGCTCAAAACATAGAGTTATCTCAGTCAGCTAAAGGTGAAGTCTTTAAGCCTTCGTTTTATGTCATGTCTTCCTTATGCAAATGCTTTTTCTTTGGTTTTTATTCTTTGTTTTTTAATGATCTTAGTTCTTTCATTTCCATTAATGACTTTCAGGCTTTGTTCTTTTCTCCGATATCACTAATAGGTTGCTCTCCATCAGAATGTCTATGGAGATTTGCAAAAATGATCCTGATGCTCCCTGCTTCAAGCATAGATTGAGAGTTCTGGTTGTGAATGGCTACAAGTCTAACAAGGCCCTCGTGGTGGCATACATTATAGGAGTTGGTGTCAAGAGTCTTGTGGCAGATAATGCAAAAGAGGTTTAGGAGCTCATGCGCAAAGGAGCTACATGACTTGATTATTTGATCACCATGGACAAGGAAATGCTCACAAGCATTCTCCTCTCATACATGCAACCTTGAATAATGAGCAACACTTTGGAAGTAAAAAGCAATTGTGGTTTTTTCTCTGTTTTGTTGTTAAATAGGCAAGAAGGAGGCCGAGGGCCTTGGGAATTCCCACGGCGATAGTCGTGATGGGCTTGGACAATATGAGGGAGGTGGAGCTTGCGGTCCTGTATGGTGGAGTGCGTGACTTCTTTCCAAAGCCAGTCAAGTGGGTGATGCTCATCTCTCTTGGAGAAATTGATATTGAAATATGACAGAAAATAAAAAAGCCCACTGCAGGCCCAGAACAACATGAGGATGTTGTCTTGAATAAGAAATTTTTCATGTGCTAATTTCTGGGGCACAACATTTTTGTAACTTTGCCAACAAAAACGAAGGAAGAACAAACCATCATGTTATCTTCTCACCTGTTTTTTTCCAAATGGTCAATGCTTATGTGGTGCGAAGGTTGAATTAGTAAAACTAGAACTTGATAAAAAGGAAATAAAGATGATAGTTTTCCTGTACGGTTTTTTATTTTTTATTTTTTTATTTTATTGATATGAAAACTTAGCAGGGACTTAGAACGATTGGACCTCAACTCTTAAGTGGAAATGGGGAACCTGCAAGTAGCTGATACCTGTGGTTGAATTCTCTGGTCTCACTTTCCTTTTGAGGCATGTAATTATTTGATTCTTATACCTGGCTTAATTTTTATGCTGGCTCACATTATGCATCTTCTAGATTTTGCTTTATTTGACAGAGATCTATGGAGGAATTATCTTATTGGAAGCATCCTGGTCGCTTGGGCTTCACTCAATCTCTCCGCAAGTGAGTTTCCCATTGTATATTTTCTCCCAGCCATCTGTTTTTTAATAGAATTACCTCACTGCCCGGTTGCTAAAGTCATTGGGCAATCTCAGGAACATGACCACCTTGTGTGGGGCCTTTTTGGGTCCTATTTTTGGTGTTTATAAAAACTATATGATATTTTAATCTAATCTAATTCAAATTGTAATATTGTTAAATGGCAATCAGCTGATGGCTGATGGTGCATATAGTTGTAAGAGTTCAGAGACTGTAGACTTTGTGATTTGTGCACCAAATGGGATTGAATTAGAAGGAGAACAACTAAAATAGTTTGCTTTGTGTTAGTTTAGGGCTTGCTTGATTATAAGGGTGTTTTGATAAGATTGGTTTGATGTTCACAGAGTCCTCTCACAGATTAAAATCATGGGATAAATCTAGATATAGGGTAAAGGAATCTTGTAGAAGTTGCTTGGTTTTCTGAAAGGTTTGTTATGAATAGAATCTATTAATTCCCATGATAGTGGAGTTCTGCATGAAAACTATTTGGTCTGTATTTTTTTCCTTAAACAAATGTTATTGAATTGCTTTTTTAAGCATTCGTCTTTCTTCAGAGATGTGTTGCCATGAGTAGAACAGGTGTGAAGATAGATAGTTTTTCCTTTAATTTGTTCTTTTTGTTTTTGGTAAATTTGAAAGATAACAAGAAGGCTCTGCCCTCTTATTTAATAGCACGATGCTGTTTTTGGGGCTATATTTGTTTTCCTTTTTCATTTTCATTTTTCATTTTTCATTTTCATTTTCATTTTCATTTTCATTTTCTTCAAGATGGAGACATGAGCTTTGCAATACATAAACTCAACTACGCTAGCATCATGGAACTCAAGCTCCAAATCTACACCCTGATCCTCACTGTCTTTTGTGGTTACTCTGATTACTCTGAGCTTCTTCGTAGCCTATCTTATATTAAAAGGAGCGCCTTTTGTATGACTATCATTCTGATTTCTAGTTTGAAGCATTCATCTTTCACATGCATTGCCACGAGAAAAAGTGGTGGGAAGATAACAAGAAGTTTCTTTTCCGTCTTTGTTTACTATAATTTGGGAAGATAACAATGTTTATTCAATACATTGGCATCATGCTGTCCCGGGGATGCTTTACTCATTTTTCTTGTTCGTTATCATATATATATATATATATATATATTTGCCAATTTCTTCAAGAAGAGAGAGAAGCTTCTCCATCTGGACTGGTTTTGGAATGAACTCACCCAAACCAGCATCCAGGAACTCCTGCTCCACCTCCCTCTCGGTGCCTGCACTGATCCCAACTATTATTGTGGTAACTCCCATATCCCTTAGCTTCTTTGTAGCCTATTTCATATAAAAAAAGAGAAACAGAAGTGATTGGTTTTTCTTGCTAAATTTTTCCAACATTTTTGGGTTGCAGGAAAGAGAGAAAAATGCCTGTATGCCATTCATTTCTGGCATGTCCTTGTCCGTGGTAATAAGGTTTAGCCCAGAGCTTCTTCTCCATTGTTTGCCACCAGACTCTCAACACCAAAGTCCTCGAAGATATCTTACCAAAATGGACTGCTGAAACTTGCAGTCATCCACAACCAGAGCTCTCATTCCACGCTGGAGTCTGGGAGTATCAAGGTTGTGGTTTCCAAGCTCCAATGTTATTCTGGTGACGAACAGCTTGTCAGTGAATTTGGAGTATGGAACCAAACCTGAAGGTCAATAATAGTAATGAAGTAGTGGTGGGCACGGGCCGGTTAACCGGCCCGGCGGGCCCGACCCACCGCCGGCCCACCGACCCGGACCGGCCCAGCTGGGTGTAGAACCCGCTGGGCCGGGTTGGCCTGTCAGACCCAGCGGGTCCGGGTCACAAGAAGCCGGGCTTGGAACCGGCTGGGCTTCCATATTGACCCGGTGAGCTGGGCCGGCCTGGCGGGTTGGGCCGGTGGGTCAACCCGGTGGGTTAGTCGTGCCTCGCCGGGCCGGGTTGCCCGCCCGATAAAAAAAATTAAAGAAAATCTAAAAAATTCTGAAAATTCAGAAAAAAAAAATATGAAAAATCAAAAAAATTCTCAAAATTCAGAAAATTTTCTAGAAAAAAATAGATTAATTAAGACCCTAAGAATTAAGATCCTAAGTTTAGATGCCCCAAGTTAAAGTTGAAAATTAATGAAATTAAAAAAGAATAAGAGTAGGAGTTGGGAAGTATTGAGATTAAGATAAACAATTGGGGAAGGATGATAATTAATTACTAAAAATTCATAAAATATAGAAAAATTTAAATTACACTAAATTTGAAAATAAATGGCTTGCACTTAATTCGTTTATGTGTCGAATCAAGTTGCCTACGTATCCTCCTGGGTGTGAGAGGAATCAAAGCCCACGTAGTTCTCTTACCTTGTGTAACCGGTCACCCAGTTACCTAATCGGTAGCATCTAGGTCTTGGTTGTATTCAATGACTGTTGTTGTCGAGCCAGGTGTGCTCATCATATTATCTGTGTAGAAAAAATCACTAGCATCTGGACTTTCTTGTTCTGCTTCTTGTTGCCAAACTTGAGTACGTTTCCAGTCATCCGTGCAAACTTGAATTTCAATATTTTGTGGGGTCAACTATGAATATGTTGTATCCAACATGTTCTCACCTGCACTAACAGTCTGCTCGCAAGCTATTGTAGATATAGAACACGCAAAAATATCCTTTACCATTAGTGAAACAATGGGGTACGAATTTTTATTACCTTGGCACCAGTTGAGGACGTTGAAAGTCATGTCTGTGTTGATTTCTTCTGAGAACCGGAAGGTAGTGTTTAAATACAAGTTGAGCTCTATATATTGTGATCCCCTTGGTTTCTTCTTTGCTTGCCTCTGCCGGAATGATTCTCCTCCATTACTGTTAGATTGTCCTACTGTCTCCCGTGCAACTTGTGGAACTATATAGCTATATCTAATACAATAACTATCATATAATTCAACAAGTTGACTCTTAGTATCAGCAACAATTTCATTGACATCCACAATGCTGTTGGAGTCCAGTTCAGAATCTTGAGTATCCACGTCACTCATGGGCAAGTTCATGGCAACCGGTTGAGAATCTTGCCCTCCATTGAATCCTAAGAATTTGTAATATGCTTCCAAATATTATTGCAAACCTTCTAGCTTCTGCCTTGGATCAAGAACAAATGCAATTAAAGCAATGGGAGGTATATTTTTATAATAAAACAACCATTTAATTTTCATAGTGATCAATGCACTAAACAATTGTGGATCTAATCTAAACTTCCAAAATTGTTTAGCTACGCCAACAACACCATATAAAAATAAATGGGAAGTAGGAAAATAAACGTGCGAAAACAAATTAGTACATGTGTTAAAACCCGCAAGAAAATCAATAATACGAGCAATAACTATTAAGTTATACTCATATAAACAAAAACCAACCAACGAATCATTAACAAACTTAGTCAACAATGTCCTATAGGGAAATGTTGCACTAAGAAGCCGATAAGTAGAATTCCATCTTGTTTTGACATCTTTAGGGAATTTTTTGACTCTCATGTTATGTGCTTTACAATAGCGAGCCCATTGTTTCATGAGGGGCATGCCTTTTCCCATATAAACTACAACCTCGCTGACAGGGAGTACAAATTCTTTAAGCTATTCTAATTCACTTTGCACACATAAGTTTAAAACATGACAAACACATCTTATATGAAAATATTTGCCACCACATGAAGGCCTCAAAAAATCTTCTAGAGGTCTAATTGAGGCCGTATTAGCGGAGACATTATCAAAAGAAATCGAAAAGATTTTAAACAGTAAACCAAATTCTTTGATAACTCCACAAATAAGTCTATAAATATTATCGGCGGTATGAGACTCGTTGAACATCCTAAAAGTGAGAACGCGCTTTTGGATATTCCACTTGTCATCAACCCAATGTGCCGTAATACCCATAAAATAATTTTCATGAAAAACATCGGTCCAAACATTGGAACATAAAGAAACTGAAGAGTTAAAAGTACGAAAATACTCACAAAGTTGTTCCCTACCATTCTTGTATTGTTTGAATATTGTTCTTTGAATTGCCCTCAGTGAAACCTTTTTGCACGTCGGTTGAAGTGTGTCATTGATGCATTCTTGTACTTGACACCGTTCAACGAAGTTGAACGGCAAGCGCTCAATGAAAATTGTCTCCGCAATTTTATCCATTTATCGAGAACCTGTACCTTCATTTACAATGAATCTAATTTGTGACTGTGATCGAGCATGTCCAAGCTTGTCCTGATGCTTCTTCACTAAGTGTCTGTTGAATGTGTCATATCCTCCACCCTTACAATGCTTAAATTCCGAACTACAATAATTACATTTACCATGTGTTACAATGCCATCATTATTATACACTTTTGTAAAATGAGTTTTAAAAATGTTAGATTTGAGGGCAATTTCCGTGGAGTTGGTTGCTTGTCCGGTTTGTGAGGGTACATCAACCGGTACCGATTGTTCCATTGGGCTCTCAAAATCCTGAAATGGATTGCTTTCTTGAGTAGGTGGTGTGGAAGAGTGGAAGCCGATCCAACAACGTTTTTTTCTCTAAAGCATCCACCACGTGAAGTCATATTGTAATATCTAAGAATACACCAACTAATTTCATTCAAGTCTACAACAAATAAATTTCATGCAAATATTTTAAAAAAAAAAACCAAGTCTACAAAAACTACAAATAATAATTTCATGCAAATATTAAAAAATGCACACACAAGTCTAAAACTAATAATGAAACTAAATATCAACAATACAACAAATAATTTAATTCAATTCTACAACAAATAAATTTTATGCAAATATTTACCAAAACCAAGTCTACAATAATTACAAATAATAGTTTCATGCAAATATTAAAAAATGCATACACAAGTTTAAAACTAATAATGAAACTAAATATCAATAATACAACAAATAAATTTCATGCAAATATTTACAAAAAACCAAGTCTACAAAAAAATTACAAATAATAGGTTTCATGCAAATATTAAAAAAATGCATACACAAGTCTAAAACTAATAATGAAACTATATATCAACAATACAATAAATAATTTCATTCAAATTTACAATAAATAAATTTCACACAAATATTTACAAAAAGACCAAGTCTACAAAAAAACTACAACTATTAGTTTCATGCAAATATTAAAAGAAAAAACACAAGTCTAAAACAAATAATTAAAATAAACATCAACAAAACAACAAATAATTTCATGCAAATATTTACAAAAACCCAAGTCTAGAAAAACTACAAATAATAATTTCATGCATTTTTCTAAAAATCCACAAGTCTAAATTAATAATAAAAATAAATATCAAGAATACAACTAATAATTTTGTTCAAATCTACAAAAATAATTTCATGCAAATATTTTTTAAAAAAACTCTACAAAAACTACAAATAATAATTTCATGCATTTTTTAAAAAACCCACAAGACTAAACTAATAATAAAAATAAATATGAAGAATACAACTAATAATTTTGTTCAAGTCTACAAAAATAATTTCATGAAAATATTTTAGAAAAAAACAACTATGAAAACTACAAATAATAATTGCATGTACTTTTTAAAAACCCACAAGTTAAAAATAATTTCATTTAAGTTCATGAAAAATAATTTCATGCATTTTTTAAAAAACCCACAACTCTAAATTAATAATAAAAATAAATATCATAAATACAAAAAAATAAGTGGAAATTGCCAAAAACACCCTTTAAGTTTGCAATATTGCCAAAAACACCCCGTTAGTTTTGCACTCCCAAAAAACCATGTTTTTCAACCCCCCAAAGCATGTAACGGATGTCAACGAGTGATTTTCAAATTTTATGTCATGTAAAATGCCCTGCATGGGGAGTCATGATCATGACACATTTTCGGTATGAGAGGAAGTGGGTGGGGGTTGGGGGTTCAGTGGGGTAACCCCAAGAGACAATTCTGGAGCCTTTTTAGTTATTTTTCTCAACTAGCGTCTTCGCTTTTTCCATTTCGAAAGTCTGTCTCGAGTTATCTCTACCTGACGCACCTCGTAATTGCAACTTTTCCATTTCCACTGTTATCTCGAAGGAGAAGTCCCGCGCAAATAGTTGGCATTTCATCAGTTTGCAATCTAAGGTATTGAGTATGGTTTTATGGTTTCGGTTTCGTTTTGTGCTCCTGTTTTTGTTGGAAGATATTGAAAGTCCCAGTAGGGGATTTCTACTGGGGTTTTGTTAGTCTGCTAGGCATTTCTCGGCTAGGGTTTCTGTGTTGTTTTGCGCTTTTCATCTCAGATACACTATCGAAATAGTTTTTTTCGATTGTTATGATTTAGTGTAATATTTATAATGTACATTTCCCCTTTCATTTGATATGGTGCGCTTTTTACAAAATGAGGTTTACGTTTAAGAAATGAGATGTTATGGTTTAAATTTTGTTGTCTCTGCTTTAAGTATTGTTGTCTACGTTTAATGAACGAGTTCTCTGCTTTAACCATTGATATCTATGTTTAAGAGCGAAGGTTACCGCTTTAAAATCTTATATTTCCGCTAAACATTTTATCAATACCGCATGTCGAATGTGTGTTATTGTCGCAGAGCTTGTGACTATGGCGGTTAACCTAGTTAATAGGCGATGCTATTTGACACGAGTAGTGGAGACCTTAGTCTGAATTGAAAGATAACACGACCCCTCGACATTGGGAGATCATCCAAGGATACCGCTTATGCGATTCATCGAGGTGGAAGCTATATACCAAGAGAGGACCCTTCTTGATTCTCTACTACAAAGGTACGATGACCGTACCAATAAATTCAGGGATCGGGAAAGCTCACCGAAGTTTCAGAGCCCTCAGGACGTGCGCCCTCGCTCTGGTCCGTAGTCTGCAATGGCGACGTAGTCGCGTTTCGTAAGAAGAAAACCCGGGCCCAGCTGCTCAAGGAGGTATTTATCAAAAACCCACGAGAGACACAGAGACTCCATCAAGAGCACTCTGGCGCAACTTGTTCGACGTAGGGAAGAAGATAATTTTTGTCAAACTCCCCGGCGGTGTACCCCTTACGGGTACGCCCTCTTCCCAAAATACATCATGCTCGGGTTCCGAACTCGGATCGCTGATTACGTCGATGATCTACCCTCCATGGGGCGATACGCACGGGCGCAGCGACTTTACTGCCGGCCGATGGGGACATTCCACTAGCGCCGCCCGAGCGCAAGATAGATGCGCTCTGAAGAAGACCAACATGTGATATATTAAGGGGTCGCTCTGGCCGCTTAACGTACTGGTTTTATGAAAGTCGACGTAACGGGAAAGAAAGTCCGCTTCGCAAGATCCCAAGGATGTCGTGCTACGGTGAAAGTAGTTACCTAAGCAAGCGACGAGAGAAACCTAGCTTTTGTCATCGCTCAAAGGAAAAGAGGTAATAAATCATGGACAATGTTTAATGATAAGTCTTTAATGTTTAAACATTTTATTTAGCGCTTAACTTTTATTATTTACTGCTTAAAATCTTATTCATAAAGGTTTAAATATTTTGGTCTCCGCTTAAATTATATTCTATAACGCTTTAATATATATAGTCGTTTATATAGTTTAGTATAAACTGAATCGATCTCACTGAAATTGTTTTGGTTTATATATGTTAGTTTCTGAGATGGTTCCCATGAAAACGTCAAGAAGAAATATTTGTCGGCGCCAACCGACGGATGGATGCTATCGTTCCCGAACCACTTGCTCAAGGCAGGGACGAGAGTAGCCCCATCGCGTCGCTGCCGACGCCTGCTTCTCCCTACTTCCACCCCACCACGCCGCACACGATTCCTCGACGCGAGAAGCCCTCCCCCATCCCGTCAGATTGCAACAACCCCTACCACGCACAACGATCAGTCCCCGACTCAGCGGATCAGCGTGGCAACGCACCGAGCAACATCAGCTAAGATGTCACCGCAACTCTCTATGCAGTACGCCAGAGCATTGACGACCGAGTTTCCTGGGCTCGCTCGCGCGGAGGCGCTGAAGGACGCTCACAAATCGACCGGCCATCCTCGAAAGAACTGAAGCACCGGACGAACGAGGCGCTCTGAATTTGGACGTTTACGCATTTCACATCATCGGAAGCGTCATTCCAAGGCGGCCACATTCAAAGCAGTATGCGAAAAAGAGGAGAACATACGCTCGGTTTCCACCGCCGACCGACGATGAACAATAAGAATAATCATCCATGCAGTCGGAGGTCAGTATCGAGTCTGCCGCCGTCATGAGATACATGACCACGACGCGAGGACATCGACGATGTCGCGCCGCGTGCCATGGAGAAGGTCGTCAATCTTCCCTCGTACTGAAACGCCCGATCCGGAACCCAGCCGAGATCGCGCATCAAAGATGGACACAATCCTCTAAGGTCAAGAACAAGTTACGCGCGTCTCCCCAATGATGCTCGCTCGCTACGGCCACGGCCGGAGAAGATCGCTCGATCCGCTGCCGCGGCGCGGCCGACACGAGTGCATCAGCGCGCAGGACACAATCCCACCACAAACAAGAACCATGTAAGGAAGCTGCTCATGTGATGTCACGCCGCCGTCTCTCAGCAGATCGGCCGCACACAATCCCCACAACAAGAACAACAATGTGACGACGTGTTCAGCTGATGTCGCCGCCATCGCCCCTCAAGCATCGAAGGCAAAGATGCTCGACGAAGACCCCGACCGAGCAAATCGAGAGAGATGATCAAGGCCAATCAAAAATTGACCGATTTGCCTCTGAAAGCTTTTTATTCAAGAAGAAGAAATGGGTCGTCGAAGTCGTTTTAACAAATACGAAAGCAGGAGTCGATGAGGATCTTCCTCAACCGCTTCGTACGATTTGTAAGCGTAAACGTTTTTACGATATTGTTTAAAGAGTTTTTATAGTGTTTAACTATTACCTAATAGTGTTTAATAATTATGTTATCATTTAAGTTGCCTTTACCGCTTTTAATTATATATAATATCATGTAACAATCGATAATATCATTTAAATATTTACAATACGGTCTTCTAACTATTCACTATCGCTTAATCCTCAGAGACCGTCAAGCAGTGGAAGAACGACGACGCAAGACCACACGCCGACAAAAGTTATACACGCTGCAGGTAAGGAGACGGTCATCACGATGCGATTGACGCCAGACATGATAATACAAAAGTCGCCGAGCAAAGAGCCATATCCCTTACAAGAAGCGCTACTCCATCATCGGATGCATCACACTGCTTATCGCCAAAGCGACGATTTCACGACACGACATTAACTCATGGCAGGATCGGATGCCGCTACAGAACTGTATCGAAGTTCAAATTGTCATCCCTCCGGATACATCATGAATGGCTACTCCACGCTCAGCCGTCTCGACAATGATAAACAAGAATACAGATTATTCTTCACGTCCGGCACGATAAAGGACGCTCACGACATGGTAAGTTCTTTAATTATCTCGCTATGTGTATTTAACCCAGAGTTCTTAATCCTCGACTTGCATATCTCGACAATGAATCTATTCAATCTTTGCGCTCGACATTGAGTTAGCAGTAGCCTGGCGACGTCAGGCACCCGCCAAGCTATTTGGACATGTAAAACCCCACGCTAAAACAATGAAGCGCCGAGTGACGCTACGCCTCACGCTACGCGGTTTATCGAGCACTACTGCGGAAGCAAACTACGGCCACTGCAGACATGCATCCTTACCTCAGATTACGTAGATGTTACCCGTGATACTTACAGGAGGGAGGCATACCATTGGCCCATGACAGGGGTCATGTCTAGCAAAGTTCTCGTTGAATAACACTGTCTCTGTATATCTCGACTCGTCAATTTTGTTTTCAAACGTAAATCGACAAATTCAATTCATTGCTTTTCGTTCAAGAACACGACTTGTATATCTTAAACGTAAATTTTGTTTGTTTTGAATCAGAAGTCGGTTAAATCTCCATTCGGCTTTCTTTTATTTCATTGTTTAATTTACGCTGACAGATTGTGTACATTTCACTTTCATTGCTTAAATATACCATATATCGCTTAAAATCATCGAAATATTTCAAATTACGGTGTATCCGCTTAAAATAACAATGCTCTCCGCAAATACATTCAATTCGAGTATAAATACACAATGTCTTCGCTGCATCGCTCGGGTTTATTAACAATGCCTAGTTTACGATGGGCTTTCATCGCAAGATCGCCGATCATGACCGTGATCCCATGGCAGACCGCAGAATGTAAACTCGTGATATCAAACGCCATGACTCGATCCTCTTTCGCCTAGGCCGCCCTGCCGCCTTCTAGTCACAGCGGCTCGCGAACGAAGCTCACGATTTCCGTCTCAAGGCCCGCTATCGCTCGCAATGGGAATATAGCTTCATCGACGCCACAGTAATCGTTTCTACGCCAAGTACCCGCTCATAAATCGCATGTACGCTGGCGTCTGCTCGGCATTATTGGCCGCGAAAGCATGTTTCGTAAGGGATACCATAAACTTGCCACCTTCGATACATGAACAAGTTCTGATGGCTAGATCCACTGAGTCTGCCGTGATCGTCAATCACTTCAGTAACGCATCATCGACACAACGACCAACACGTAAGATTTCTACCGGCCCTCAACAATGATCTCTAACTTCAATGTATGCTCCGGCATAAGTAGGTCTCCATTCGTCGCCGTCATGCTCACGGCTACATAACACGCGATCAACTCGAACCCCGCAAATAAGGTTAAACAAAGATAAAGATGGTTAAATAATTGCCAACATGTTTAAACATTATCGAATTAAATAAACGAAACTGATTAATATTTAAAGTCGAAAAGTGTAATTAAACAAAGATTGAGAACGCTTTGAAAGTGGTAATACTAAATGTTACGTGAAATCAACATTCGCAGCCTTACGGAGTCGCACTCATTTTCGCCACACCGAGAAACGACGCAGCTTCCTCGATCCAAGCATCGAACGACCGACGCACGTCAATACATCTCACCCCAACGATCACCTCCGAATGTATAATCTCAATTAATGTGCCATATCCGATTTATTAATCAACCAGTTGATGAGCTCGGTGATACGGGCCTCGCAGCTCATCTCACTAGATTATCGAAATCTTTAGCTCGACGCCCACGAACGCGAAGCATATGTATCAAAGACTCCTCCCTCAACGCCTTCCCAAGTCCGACATCGCTTTCTCATGCAAAATTGGCCTCCAAATGTCAAGCATAGACTTTACGTGGCGAAGAAGGAAGACTCATGAATCGCTACACAAGGCCCTCGGACCTCGTCTCGACATCGGGAAGGTAATTATCTCATGATAATTCCACCTCGTGATAAGGCATCGCCCTAACTTAGATACGCGAACCAAGTCCAATCGGCATCGGCCTCTGGGCTCGACTATACCGAAGGCGACGGGAAAAACCATTGTTACATTATCTTTCCCTCGGCACCCAAAGAGCGCATCTCGATATTTTCCAAGGAGGCGGGTACCATCGAGAAACAAAGCTAGCCGCCCCGCAAGTCCCTCTCAATCCCGCACAATACACGCCCGGAAAGAAAAAGAATGCACGCTTAAAACGATCACCGCCTCTCCACGATCGCAACGGCCGGATTTGTCTCACCCACCTTTATCCACATACCAAAGCAACATAACATACGGAGACGCTCACCGCCACGAGGACCACCCGCATGCTCTTTCCCAACCAAGCCTCGCTTGTATGGTATGTGGACACCATGTTCCCGCAATCATGTCCTTCCCGAACGTCGATGGCCTCGCATAAGCGGGACTGCCCCCGAGCTTCGAATCACCGCGCTAACCCATTTTTTGACGCTTTCGACGCTGACGTCGAACCTACGCCACCACCGCAAAGGCGACGACGGTCGATTGTCTCTGACTTCGAAAGTATTTTTTTGTTATACCTTTTGATGCATGAAGGCGCCTAACGACAACCACTCTGCAAGTCAGCATTCCACTACCACCCGACGCTTTTTCGCTCTTACGAATCTGAAGTCAAAAATCCTTTCGATCGCATTTATCAAGTACATCCCTCGAAAATGTTCGACACTCAAAACGCCGACTCAATATCCAACGACAACACTCGTAACGATCTCGACGAGGAAGTAAGACATCCCACACCGTCGTGTCACCATGGGATGAATCGAGCACTCGCAATCCGAATTCTCGCCAACACTTCACCAAATGAAAAAGATCAATACGTTAAGTTTTTGAGAATATAATGTTTAAGCGATAATGACAATAGTTAAACGTTAAATTAAAATACTTAAACAATTAACTAATAACGTAAAAGGACTAGTATAATATGTTAACCAAATGATTTGTATATATTTAAACAATAAACGACCTCTGCATTAACCGGAATAATTAAAAGAAAAAGGAACTTACAAACTAGTAAAACCCTCGCTTATTAGGATTCAAGAACGGCATATCTCGCTCCTCGACGACAAGATCAACTACAAAGACATTTGAAGATGGAGTGACGCTGACACATCCGACGGAAGTCAACATCGCTTTCATCAAGCAAAACCGCTTTTATATCCATCCGTGCGCGACTGAACTTAACCCTCGATAAGAGAAACTTTCGAGACCCCATCGCCACATATCTCACTAACACCAATTCCCAAAGAAGTCCGAGTCATGTGAACATAGCACTCTTCCCTCCCCGCTGAATCTAGCAATACCACAAAACTTCCATAATATATCGCTCGAAAACCAAATCGATAAAACCTAAATGAAATGTAAGAACAAAACGAAGACGACGAAGAAGAAGTAGAAGATGTAAAAGAACAAACAAATGCAATGTAATCGCAAAACAAAAAGTGCACGATGTACCATGACAGAGGTTGGGACAGACGGATGCTGACGTGTATTTTTCCCTCCATCCCAAGGGCAAAAAGGGAAATATATGTCATATCGCCGCGAGGAAGACATGTCATCATCGCTCGAATGAAAGTTCTCAACTCAACATGAGTCTCTCGTAAACGCTAAGCTTTTTATGTTTAAACAGATACATATAGTGTTTAAAAATAACTGCTAACCTGCTTAACTAAAGTCTATATCATGTAAATAATATGTTATCAGTTTAAATCGAATGCTTTCACCGACATCGCGGCTGCTAGATGGGTACCCTCGGTCACCGCTTAAACATATTTACGTATTTTCTTAAACACGCTGTCATTGTTTAAAGAGTAACTCTGAGTATTGTTTAACTTTTTTCTATTGCTTACACATGACGCTTTTTGTTTCCCACATCTGCTTTTTACTAGCGTCTCTGCTTAAATTTCGTAAGTTCACAACAAACTACGATTGCTTTCGCTTTATTTTATAAAAGATTTACAACATTTACAACATTTACAAAGATTTACAACATTTACAACATTTACAACGCCCGCCCTGATTGACACTCACGACTCGACCGTGATAACGTAAACAAGGTCTCAGACATTCGAACGCCAGCGCGTCAGCATAACGTGTCATCAATCTCGAACCGCAAAACGTATAACATTAAAAAGGTTAAACAACACACATTCATGAAAACGACTATTAATCAATGTGTCATGGTAGGACTTAAACGACGATCCCGAGAAGTTAAACATGTAACGAATAAACTAGACACCGACGTCATTTTCTTAAACGTTAATGTAAAGTCTCAAGTGGTAAATGTCAACTCCGCCTTAAAAGGACGCTTTCACGATCTCCCTCCTCTGAGAATCTCCGCAATCACGCACACGTGAAAACTTTCTTTTCATACCCAAGTCAAATGCCTCTCTTAATCGCTTTTCCCGCTATCCATCACGAGAATCCTCCGTGATTCTGCAATTACGAGAGGACTTCGATCAAGGTGAAAAGATAGTTTAACTAGTTCAGCTGACACGGCTAATCGATTCTCAAGATAAGGAAGAAGGCTCACTGAAACATCCTTTCAGATAGAGTGGCTCGTCCAAGGGGAAGAGGAGGAAGAGGAGGAGGAGGAGGAGGAGGACGACGAGGACTGATTTGAGGAGGGTCATGTCCCGTGGAGTGGTTCTTTCCCTCGGTATTTATGCTGCGAAGTCCACAAGCTATGTCGACTTTCAGTATCCGAGTAAAAAGTTAAACGACAAACATGTCATATCGATCGACTGAGAACGAATCCCGTGTTCGAACTTTATAGACTCGCATAAGAATTAACGCCGCCATTAATTCTCACGCACGGATACCATAACCTCGACACCCGCCACGCCACACGCCAACAATCTCGTGATCAAACGAAAAAGATCACCGCTTTACGCAGAGATTCTAGAATTTACACGCTATGATGGGCTATACATGTAAAGATAATCGTTAAAACTGGGAGACGGACGATTAAACTGATATGATCAATTATTAAACATATTAAGAAATATTTAAACCCGATAATAGCAAATAGTTAAACATTATTTAAAATATACAAATAGATCAACCATAAATCCAGGAAGAACTTTACAACTAAAACGAACTCATCAGAATCATCGTTTCTTCTCGTCAGAATACAACTTTTACAACCATAAACGAAGCATTTATGAACGGCATACGCCCGCCGACAATAAAATCGACTCATGACTCATTCAAGACGAAGTGCACTCGACTAACCGACTGGAAATCAATTTTACTGCTCGTAGAAACCGATTTATATATTTCCGTACTGAGTAACGGCGTGGAATAACAAGACGTGAATGTAACCCTCGGCATCGCTCATCGAAAACCGTAAGGCAGTTCTCTTCGGCTCGAACACGACGCTGATTTCGCGCTGCTTTCCTTTCCCACTATTTTCGCGCTGCACCCGGATTTCACAACACGACCCATTCAGCTGAATCTGCAGAGGTAGTAAAAGGAAGTTTAAACACCACTAGGTCTGTCTCAGCTAGTAGAGGAGGGGTTTTTAAGCTAAAATTACTGAGCGAACAAAGAATTTTCCTT
>NC_052486.1:20030132-20058910 GCF_009730915.1 Dioscorea cayenensis subsp. rotundata | reverse complement strand
TATTAAGGGGAGCGTTGTCACTAGAGGGATACCATCCATGTCACGGTAGAGGAACAAGTGGCATTGTTCTTACACATAGTCGGGCACCATGCAAAAGAATAGGCAATAAAAATTGATTTTGTTAGATCTAGTGTAACGGTGAGCGATATTTTAATGATGTCCTCCAAGTTATTTAGCAGCATCCGACATTTATTTGTAAAACAACGGGCACATCAATAAACCCTGATATAGAATTCAACCCAAATTTTTATCCTTTTTTCAAGGTGTGATGTATTTCTATTCCATTAAATTCAAGTTAGTGGGCATGTTTTCCCCGATCAACCTAATAAAGTTTTAGCTTCCAGGATTGCATTGGATTTGTTGATGGCACCTCATATAGACGCTAAGAGTAAGTGTAGATCTAATGAGTAAATTCTCAGGCCGCAAGGCATCACACACAAATGTTCTTGGCGCAGTGTGATTTGGATCTAAAATTTACATACGTTCTTGCTGGCTGGGAAGGTTTGGCAAACGACTACTTAGTTTTGAAAGATGCATTCTCACAACCACCACCATATGGATTGCATATACCTCCAGGTTTAATGATATAACACATGCTATATTTTTCTCATAATTATTTTTTTTGTAAAGTGAATTCAATATCTTTAATATTTAATGCTAGGAAAATACTACCTTGTTGATGCCGGGTATACAACAACACATGGTTTCATATCTCCGTACCAAAACGTTAGATATCATTTACGAGAACAAGCAGGCCGTAGACCCCAAAATGCGAAGGAGTTATTCAATCTTTAGCATTTTCAACTTAGAACAAGAATAGAAAGAGCGTTCGGGATTTTAAAGAATCGATTTAGGATTTTAGACTCAAGGTCATTCTATCCTTTCAAAACACAAGTAGACATTGTTTTTGGTTGTTGTGTGCTATATAATTTTGTAAGGGAGGTTGATCTGGATGACATTGTCACACAAGAACATATTAGAGATGAAGATGAAATACTCACACACGAGAGACCTAACTTATTAGGAGAACGACGTGAGCCACAAGCTCAATGGATGGAACACTGCTGAGAAAAATTAAAAGATGACATGTGGCATGACTATGTATCATGATCTTGCCTCGAGGCATCATTATGAAAACTCTTATTTGGATGTATCTTTTACATTTGTTTTGGGATAATAAAACTTCATGTGTGTGTTAAATGGTTTGCTTACTCATTACTTGGTGGATGTATTTTTAACATTTGTTTTGTTTGAGGTTGTAGTAAATTTTTGGGATAGTGAAACTTCATGTGTAAAGTTAAAATGGTTTGCTTTACTCATTACTTGGTGGATGTATTTTTAACATTTGTTTTGTTTCGTGTTGTAGTAAATTTTTGGGATAGTGAAACTTCATGTTTGTATTAAATGGTTTGCTTATTCATTACTTGTATAATGGATTTTTTCCTTAGTTTGATAATAATGTCTATTTCCGTTATTATTATAGGATGACCAATACTAAAGGTGCACAGGGTGATAAGCGAAAAGGAACGCCAAACAAAAGATGGACAAAAGAAATGGATAATGTCTTGATACCATTACTTGCAGACATGGCAAGAAGTGGCTTAAAAGTTGACAAATCCTTCAAACGCCAGGCATTTGTAGAAGCAGCTAATGTTGTGAATAGTAGGTTCCCTGCCGCTTGCATGGATGCCAATAATGTGGAGAATCACATGCGCACTTTAAAACAAAAATATCAAGACATTAAAAAACTTATGAACCTCAGTGGTGTTGGATGGAATGACACAAAGAAGAAGTTGGTGCTAGAAGATGAGACCTATCGTACATATATGGAGGTATACTTATTTTGTTTATTTATTATGTTTGATATGATTATTAATACTATTTTTTACTTCATTATCTTTCATTTTACACATGGACAACCAAAAGCCAAGGAGTATTCAAACAAGCCTATGCCCTTTTATGATGAGCTACATTTGGTTGCTAAAGATGATCACGCTACTGCCGATTATACACAGACCATCTTTGACCAATTTGGTGCCACGGTGGGTGAGGATGAGAGTGCACCTCCACCTAATACACCATTAGACGGTGAATCTATGGGTACAGGAAATCAAAGACATGAAGCACTAAGGTCTTCTACGAATAAGACCACTGATAGGGCTACCCGTAGAACAAGGACCAATGGTGAAAATTGTCACTCCTCGACCTTAGTCGGGCACGTGGCAATCGCCATGACAACAAGGAGTGGACCCTACAGCGTCTCACCTCCTAGTCATCGTAAAGCTCAAAATAAACTTGTTAACGCAACTTACTAAACAAGAAGACAAACTCCACTACATAACCAGTTAAGGTTCCAAATACAACCAAAAAATACAAATACATGAACAGTACACAAAACTCAAGTCTAGTGGATCCATAAAGTTTACATACACACTGCACACTAACCTAAACAAGGGGAAAAGATAAGTAGTCTATTACTTGCCCAGCACAACTCAGTCCAATATCGCAGTCCGAGAGAGAAGAAAAGAGAATGATGAGTAATAGATGTTACCCAGTGAGTGGTGACAGCATAGATATAACAGAGTAGTACAACATTTCAAATAGTAATTACCATAATAATAATAACATATAAAAGGATTTTCAAGTATTCAACAAATTAATAGACCACACCTCTTGACCAGGGTAAACTTAGGATTAACTATGCCGCCTCCAATTAGGCCGGAACATGGAACCCCACATTGCAGTGTCGGACTAAAGTCCGCAGTCACCATCAAAATTCAAATGCCATACTACAATTCTTTCCAATTCCAACTCGAGGAATCAAGCATATGATATTTAAATAAGGAAATATACATCAAACCATATTCCATTTGCATGTAAATACATATACACATAAACATGTTTCTTCCAAAATAAACATGTATAAGCGCACCAAAATCATTTCTGTCAAATACCTCCATGCTCAAAATATCTATATATATATATATATATATATCAAATGAAATATGATTTATCATCAAATTTATGATATAAAACATATAAAAAAATACTATAATACTCTTATTACATCTATGCAATTAACAATTAAACCACTCATAAAACCAGACGTCTCGCCTCGAGACGCACTTACGGATTGGCGATTTCTTTCCCCTTGGAGGATCCTTCACCACCTAGAATCAAGCAGAACATGTAACTCTAGGGTTAGGGGAAAATAACGTCATTTTGGACCCAAACGACCTCAAACCTAAGTAAAACTAGTTCCAATGGATTCAAAATAAGAAGGGCTTCGATTTGGACCAAAGAAATATTAAAAAAAAAAAGCCAAAGTTTTTCTGTCGTGCAAGTAACTCCGAGTTTACTACAAGAACCAGAATTTGCTACAAGAAACCACTTTTGTTCAATGGTTTCTTGCCGATTTACAACACCAAATCATGAAATTTTTTTATAAACATACATACACACAAACAAATAACCATGACACTGGCTTTGATTTGAGCCTAAAAACAACTCAAACCAAGGTGTATTTCTAGGGTTTCAAAGATTTTCAAAAATGATTAAATATGAAGAAAATACAAAGAAAAAAACCTTAGATCAAAGACTTACCAAGCTCAAGAGAATGAGAGGAAGAGAGTAGGAGCGTTGATTCGCTGAAAAAACTCAATGACGAATTTTTTTTTTAAAATTGTGTGTTCGGTGGAATAGAAGAAAGAAAAGAAGAAGAAGAATAAGAAGAAGAAGAAGAAGAAGAAGAAGAAAGAATGAGAGAAAGGAAGGAAGCCACGTTGGCTTCTTATCCTCTCATTCAAGTTTTCAATTTTTTTTTGAAATAAAGAAAATTACCAGAATGCCCTTAATAATAGAAAATAGAAAGAAGAGTCCAAAAGACTATTTTGCCCCTGGTATTCAGCTAGTTTTCACACACAACCTACTGTGCAAATATGCAAGGATGTCACTAGTGCTAAATGACCAATTTACCCCTAATGCATGCACAAAAATATAAAAAGAGGCCTGAGGTCGAAAATCAGGACAGGGTATCTCAAAAATGGTTCAGGAGAAAACATTAAAGAAAAGATAGGTGAGTTGGTGGCATCAATAGATAGGACTAGAAAAAGGACATGGAAAGAAAAACTTACCGATGTATTGTGGGACATGGAAGGTTATAGTGATGATGACATGGAAATGGTCTACAATTAGTTAATCGACAACAAAAAAAGAAGCCGACAATTTCTACTTGAGAAAGTCATCTCTCAGGAAAAGATGGATAGATAATTTTATTGCTTCCATGAGAAACTCTAGCCCTTGAGGAGATCATCACATTAGGTATGTATTTTTGGTTTCTAGTCATACAACAAAAATTGTTTTATTTAAAACCTAAATACTTAATGAGTTCTTTGTTGTCTTTGTCATGAATGCATAGGTTGTTCTTTGGAGTGGTGGATGGCATAAGTTGTTCTTTGGAGCGGTGGATGGCAAACTTTTTTGTTGAAGGAAGTGAATCTTGAATGAGACAATTACTATTTTGTTTTATATTTGTATGAATATTGTATGGATTTTATATTTGACATGCATTGTTATGTTTTTTTGTATGGATTTGGATTATGTACTTGTGAACTCAAAATATTTCATTTGTTGTTGGTTGCATATTTTTGTGTATGGAATCATGCTTATATTATATTTTTTTGTTTGGTTGTCAAATTTCATGTGTTGTTTCAGGATTGTTTTCTCCATTATAATTATTTTTATATTTGAAAATTTCATTACTTAGTTAAGCATTATAAAATATTATTTGTGATATGGTATATGTAGGTAGAAATTCATCCTTTGTGGCAACAAAAGAAGTTGATGAAGTCTTGCAAGGAGAAGGGGATTGTGATCATTGTCTACTCTTGAAGGATATGGGCATGTTTGGGGAAACAATGATTAATTAAAATATGTCAGTCATGTTTATTTAAAAGAAATAAATTCATATTAAAGTAAATAAAATTAAAATATTTACACAAGAAAGAACATTATTAAAATTTAATAAATAATGTTAAACATCAAAATATATGAACGTATATAATTATTTAAACTTGTGGGTTTAAAAATTAAAATAAAATATAAAACATAAAAATTCATTTAAGTTTAAAAATATTTGATTTTGTAAAAATATAAAGTTTTAGTGATTTTAATTATAAATTTATTATAATATTTTTATTTTTATATACTTCCCTCACTTTCGTTGAAATGAACATATTGTAGAAGTCATTGCGGAAGTGACATCACTTACACCGAAATAAACACAGGAAGTGAGAAACTTGGTACTTCATGGAAGTGGAACTTTCTGTAAAATGAACACAGGAAGTGATAGAAGTCATATCACTTCCACCACTTCAGGGAAGTGGCACTTCTCCCACTTCCTGACTTCCCTCCACTTACGGCTAAATGAACGCCCCAAGGAAGGTTAGTTAACTTTTATATTTGGATTGGAGATAAAGGAAAGTAAGGGTTTGTGCTAATATATTATCAAAATATCTTTCATGTCTATTGTTCTTTCAATGTCGGTTATCCTAAAGTAAAAAAACATAAAATAATATTACCAAAATAAAATGCTTACCCTTTGAGATATAGACTCAATAATAAAGAATATTACTTGTTTAATTGAAAAATAATAAAAAAATAGTAATAAATAAAACAAGGAAAAATTTACTCACCGGAGATTTGATGGATCTCCAACGAGAGCTACCGGCGGATCATCGGTGATGGGAGGAGACAAAGCTCTCAAGGTTAGGGTTTGGTTTTTCTCCCATTCATTCCCACTTTATAATAATATGGAATGTTAGGTCATTACAATATTGTAGTAATGACATTTTTGTCTTAAAAAAATAATAACCCTTCTCAACCCTCCAATTTGGAGGGTTGAGAATTGGAGGTAAAATGGGGTATTTTCAAGCCCCCATTTAACTCCCAAAGCCTTACTTCACCCTCAACCCTTCACCCCAAACAAAGGTTCAAAGAACCCTTACCTGCTAAAACCTCCTAAACTCTCCTCAACCCTTCACCCTAAATCTAAGTCACCGGTTGCCACACTACTTCTATTTTCTCCCTTCTTGTCTATTCCAAACCCTCACAGCACACCTTTTCTCTCCTCCCAAGCCATCGCCGGTCGCCGTACTTCATCTCCCAAGCCATCGCTGGAAAGCTCTTTGAATAGGCCAGCTCAAGGTATATATGTTTATATTTGTTTGATATTTAAACATATATATATATATATATATATATATATTCATGTAGTCTATTAGACTATATGCTCCTAAGAAGATAACCTCTAATTAACACAATGGAGTCCACTTCTCTTATGTTTTAAAAGGTAGGTTAAGGACCGTAAGGTATGGTTTATTAAGTGGTTTACTAACTAATAACTCCAACATTGTGGTTACTAACCCCGATACCGAGGTTAACACTATAAAAAGATAAAAAAAAATTAATAAGTAGAAACGTGTTATATTAAGTGAAAACTTAATATAATACGTGGATAGCTGGTTTAGTAATTGACAAAACTCTATAATAAGCAGTTTACTATAAAAAAGAAATAAGTAGAAACATTATATTAAGTGAAAACTTAATATAATACGTGGATAGCTGGTTTAGTAAGTGAAAAAACTCTATAATAAGTGGTTTACTATAAAAAAAAAATAAGTAGAAACATGTTATATTAAGTGAAAACTTAATTTAATAAGTAGATAACTGGTTTAATAAGTGAAAAAAACTCTATAATAAGTGATTTACTATAAAAAAAAAGTAGTAGTATGTTATATTAAGTGTAATATAAGAAGTGAATAGCTGGTTTAGTAAGTTAAAAAGCTTTATAATAAATGGTTTAGTATATAAAAAAAAGTAGAAACATATTATATTTAGTAAAAACTTAATATAATAAGTGGATAGTTGGTTAGTAAGTGAAAAAGCTTTATAATAAGTGATTCATTATTCTTAGAGTGATGCTAACCCCGGCTGAGGTTTGCAACCCCAACTTCGGGGTTAGCATTCAGTCCTAATTTTTGCCCAACAATTCGGCCTAAATTGTATTTTAATTTCTTCTTTTTAAATTGAAAACTTATTTACATTAAAAAATATATACTATTTGAAGATAATGCATTTGATATATTAATATTAATCGATAGAATAGATTAGTGCGACTATCCATGATCCTATTATATTAATTAATTATAAATTATAATGGTTACCTCTTTTTATAATGGATGCTTTTATTTTGTCAATTATTGTATATCTTAAGTTTTTATTTTATGTTTTTGGATGTTTTTGTAATGGATGTTATTGGATGTTTTTATGCATTAAAACAACTAATAAAATATAAGATTTTTTTTATATTTTTGGTGGGCCACAACCCAAAGTAGGTCGGGTTGGGTTGATATTTTGCCTGACCGCCAAAATGGAGGGGTGGCCCGCCCCACCCACCAAGTGGTGGGTTTTGGCGGGCCACGGGCCGCCCCGCCCCACTGGCCCAAATTGACAGCTCTATTTTTCATCCTATCTTATCCTTTTAGCTGGATTTTAGAGACTTTGTTTTTCAAATCTCTTGGTCATTCATCTCTCCCTTGAAAGTTCAATCTCTTCCTTGAGTTCCCCTCAAATTCTTAAGGCTCTTTAGAATTAAAGAGCCAAGTCTTCTTCATTGAAGATTAGAGTGAGTAGCTTTGTAAGTTGATGTTTTTATTGTTTTATGCATGTTCTTTGGCATGTGGTAGTGATTCTTTAAGCTTCTAAGTGTTAGGCATTTGTAGGAAGGGTGTTGGGTCTTTGATTTGAGTAGAGTTTAGTTTTGTTCTTCATTCTATCTTGTTCTTGTTTATTTGGAGAATTTTGAATGTCTCTTCGGATGAAATTATAGATTTACACCATGACCTTTGGATGCTCTAGGAGTTTTTATACATCCCTTTATTATTTTGCTTGAAAACCCTAGTTGATGAGGGGTGTATTCTAAGGAGATGTGTAGAGTTTATCTCTTAGTTACTCTAGCTAAACCTGGAATTACTGTAGATTCGAGAGTTTGATTTCGGGTACTGAAGTAACCGCGTGCTAGCGCATATTGTTTTGAAATCTTTGAAGTTAGGGCTTCAATCTTCATTTAGTCGTCATTCCACCATCTTAAGGGCAAACCCAAATTCTCATTTTTTGGCATAGAATTTGATTTAATTCACTTGTGCGATTGATTTCCATTTTCGTATTTTCTGTTATGCTTTTTGTATTTGGAATGCTTTCTTATTTGTAGGAGGAGAGCCTCTGAGCAAGGGCCAAGGCCTTGGAGGGAGCTTGACCACATTTTGGGCTTTTTCTTGTGAGTGAATTTGTGTTGATAAAACACATAATCGAGTAGTGCTTGAATGATAACTAATAGGAGTACGAATAGGAGTATAATTCTACTCTTATACATGGTTTTGGAATAATGATTCTACTCTTGAGATTTTATTTGATACCTTTTGGTCCTTATTCTCCTTTGATCCTTCTTCTCTTTGTGAAAGGAAAGGTTATATTATTAAAAATGTGACACTTCTTATGAAATGAAAAGTCTTGTGCTTTACTATATCCAAATGTTGTGCAAATGCTTTCATGATATTTTGTTGGTGTCATGCTTTGTATGATTCACTGCAGTGGAGGTCCCCACGGATGGCCTGCAGAGGCAGCATGGTTGACCATTATATTGTCCATATTAGGAGTGCGTAGAGAGCCTGATTTAGAATAAATGCTAACTGAGACACTTGGGGTAGGGCTATAAATGAGCCGAGGCGAGCAGAGCTTTGCCTTATTCAAGCTTGGCTCGTTACTATTTTAATCGAACTCAAGCTCGAGCCAAGCTTTCTTCGAGCTTCATTTATCAGGCTCAAGCTTGGCTCGTTACTATTTTAACAGAGCTCGAGCTTTAACTGAGCTTATTTTGAGCTTCATGCTCAAGCTCAACTTGTTAAGAAAATTCGAAGCTTAGACTTGGCTCGTTAGCTTGATTATGACTCGATTATTTTTTTATTTTCTATTTGTTATTTAGTAAAGTATCATTTAAAGCTCATTTAATGATCATCATCAAGTGTGACTCAACTTGATTTGAGTTTGAGGATCATTTTAGTAAAAGAATCATTTAAGCTTATTTATGGAATTATTATGGCTTGAGTTCAAGCTTGTTAAAATCTTCATCAAACAAGCTAACAAATAATAACAATAATAACAAAATACACATTGTGATGTAACTATCTATAAATTATTTTTTTGAAATATTATTAGCGATCCAGTAAATAAGCTTGTTCATGACACTATAAATGATTATATTAATGATTGTTGCAAATATAATTGTAAATGATACTATAAACGAATCTCTTAACGATTCCTATAAACAAGCTTTTAATTATATAATAAACGAGATGTTCATGAGATTTAATGAGCTGAGCTTGGTGGTGTTTAGGCTTGGCTCGTTTATCTTACGAGCTCAACAATTAGGTTTGTGAATCGCTCATTTAGCTTAATGAACTAGCCGACCCAAGCTTTTAACGAGTTGTTCCTTTAAATAATAGTTTACATCCCTATATGTGTGACTCAAGTTGACAACAATGACATAGTCACATATACACCTTAATATATATGAGCTTATAAATGAGCTTGTTCATAAGCTTGTTTACGAGCTATGTTCATGAACTGTGTTCGCGAGCCAAAACGAGCCGAGCTTTCGGCTACTCAAGCTTGGCTAGTTTATTAATCAAGCTTGAAAATGAAGCTCAACTTTGGCTCATTTACAATATGAGTTGAACATGACGAGCCCTTATCGAGCCGAACACTGAGCCATTCATGAACGGCTCGGCTCGAATACACCCCTAACTCGAGGTCACCACACGAGGTTCTCAGTGGCCAATGCCTAGGAGGGATATTTAGTTAATTATGTTATATTTAAAACTAACTTTGGCTGGTTCAAACCCTAGTTGTGGGAACAAATAGGGTGAACAATCTTTAAGGCTAGCCAGATGAGTTTTCAAAAGAATGATTTGTAGGTGAATTATGTATTCTCAAAATAACTATCTTTTCTTAAGCTAATTTTTGACTTTATTAGTGGTTATACTTCATTATGAGCTATTAGTTTACTGGTTATTCTTGCTATCATACTTATTGGTTTCATTTCGATTCTAGTCGAATTATGTGGTTTATTCACTCACTGAGTAATGCTATTACTCATCACTCTTCTTTTTTTTCCCCTCTTTAGGTTGAGTAGTGCGTGCCGCCATTCCCTGTGGTGGGCAGCTGCTTATGTGTGTGTTGTTTTGGGTTATAGGTATGTACACATCTTTTTACGCATGTTGTGTATTATACATCTTTGTATAGACTGGATCCATTGGGTTGCATATTTGGATATATATATATCACTTCATGTACTCATATTTTGCTCTATGAATAGATCTATGGTGTTCATTCCAGGTTTTATTTTGGTTTAGTGTATTTCCTAGATGTGATTGAATATAGGTTTGACCAGGTTTTTAGCCTTGCACTAATTCAGGGAAGGTGTTGTTCATCTCACTTGGATTAACGCTGCGGTTGTCCCATGCTTGACTGTGTGTCGGGGCATGACAGTTCATCCCATAGTCCATTTGAATGAATAGTTCATTTGAAATGAACAGTTCATCTTAAGCCATTGGATTCAAATCCATTGGTTGATGGGCGAATATTCATTAAAAGTAGTTCGTAAATAACTTATCTAAGAATGTTCGTAGATGTCCAGTTCCTATATATATAATTCAGTTTAAGCTATAGGATGATGAAGAGTGGTACTCATCATGGTACTAGAGTAGTACTATTTTCATAGTGGTTTGCGTTTTGTCGTATTGTTTATGGTATTGTTTAAAATCAATTAAGTGGATCCATGAGATGTTATATCCCTCCTTTTCAGGGTTGCAGACAAAGAAATTTATTATCTCAATTTAATTTTTGAAAATCTTCTATGTCACGGCCTGACTCATAATCAAGCACGGGACAACCGCCACATTAATCCAAGTAAGGTGAACAACACCTTCCCTGAATTAGCGCAAGGCTGATAAAAAAGCTGAGCAAACCTATATTGGATCACAGCTAGGAAATACACAAAACAAAAACTAAAAAGAACATGATAGATAGTTATATAATGCAAGTACACAATGTGATATATACAGCTCAAATATACAACCCACTATACAAAGATGTTTAATAAAGTATTTTTAGAAAGGTGCAGACTTAACCCAAGAGAACACACAAGCAACTACCCAGCACAGGGAAAGACCGCACACACTACTAAACCTAAGGAAAGAAAAAGAAGAGTGATTTGTAATGCTATTACTTAGTGAGTGAATACGCCATATACTTCGAGTATAATCAAAATGAAACCAATGAGTTTGATTAATGTCATAGTAAGAATAACTACTAAACTTTTAGCTTAAAAGCAGGTATAGTCATTATCGAATTCAAAAACAGATTAAGAAAAGATAATCAATTTGAAAATGTATATTTCACCCGCAAATCATTCTTTTGAAAACCCATCAGCTAGCCTCCAAGAATGTTCACCCTAATTCCGGCTGCAATTAGGGTTTTGAACCCACTAAGGTTAGTTTTAAGTGAAATAAAATCAATTAGATAGCCCTCCTTGGCGTTGGCCTATGAGAACCTCATGTGATGACCCCAAGTGTCTCAATCAGCATTAATCCCATTCAAGCTCTCTACAAGCCTCTTGATATGGGTAAAGTAATACTCAACCACGCTACCTCTACATGCAAGCTGTGGAGACCTCCCCTATAGTGAATCACACAAAGCAAGCCACCATCAAATTACATGAAAGCATTTTCACAACATTTGTATAACATGGCATAATACTTTCCCTTCACTAAATTACCACATTTTCAATATTATAACATTTTCCTTTCACAAAGAAGAATAAGGATCAAATTAGTTATTTCCTTAATATTAGAATCATATTCCAAATCTATGCACAAATGTAAATACTCCCATTAGTTATCATTTAAATCCTAATCGATTAGGTATTTTGACAGCACAAATTCACTAACAAATGAAGCTCACAATGTGGTCAAGCTCCCTCAAAGGCCTTCCCTTTGCTGGGAGCCTTTCTTCCTACACATTCGAAAGCATTTCAAATACGAAACCATAAGAACAAAAGAGAAAAATGGTAATCAATGGCAACAAATAACATGAATCAAATTAAATGTTGAAAACTAAAAAGTTCAGCCTGCACTTAAGATGATGGAATGACAACTCGAAGAGGATTAAAACCCTAACTTCAAAGATTGCAAAATGACATGCGCTAACGCTCGATTGCTGCAGACCAAAAACAATCTCTCAGGTCTACAATAATTCCAGTGTGAGCTACAGTAATATAGAGTTAAACTGTACGAGTATCCTTAGAATACATCCCTCATCCCAAAGGATTCAAGAAAAACAATAAAGGGATTTATAAACAACTTCTAGAACATTGAAAGCTCATGGTTCAATTCAAAATTTCATCTAAAAGAATACATTCAAACTCTCCACATAGAATCAAGAACAAGAGAAAGAAAACATGGAATTCAATACTTCTCTACTCAAAACAAGAACCCAATAACCTCTATACAAAAGCTAAAACTTAGAAAGCTTAAAGAATCACCACAAAGTGCCAAAAAGCATAAACAAGACAATAAAAACACCAACTTACCTAATTACTTACTCTAATCAACTCAATGAAGGAAATATTAGCTCTTTAATTCCAAAGAAGCTTGAAATTTTTTTTTTCAAAACTCTAAGGTAAAGATGAACAACCAAAAAATTGAAAAAAATTTCTCAAGTCCAGCCCAAAGGAGAAGATAAAATGATAAATGATAAGGTTGAAGGCAAAATGTTCTTTTTAACCTCACCACTTCAAAGAAAACACTACAATGCCATTAAACTAACAAAAGGTCAAAAATGCTCTAATAAAAAACAAAGAAGACACCTACACTAACAATGTAAGCTAGAAAAAGAAAGAATATATATGTGACATGATATTTATGGTCTCATATGATGTACATAGACTATTATAACTAGTGCATCATTGTATCTATTTGTTTTAAGATAATTTTTTAATAATAGATTGCCTTTAATAATAGATTGCCAAGTTTAATTGGTGTAATATTTTTACAATCAACGGTCTGATTTTTATCTCCCTTTGTAATTAACGGCTCAAAACTATTCCTCAATGCTTGCCTTTGATAGACATTTGGCCAAGTTTAATTGGTGCAATATTTTTACAATCAACGGTATGATTTTTATCTCCCTTTGTAATTAACGGTTGATCTCTCATTCCGTGTTTTTTCAAACCCTAGCCACTAGCACTAATAATTGATCTCTCACGATAGTGGAGCCGCCGGTCCGATGAGGATGGAGAGAAGCGCTCTCTTTCCGCATCCCAGCTCAGCCTTGCACCGGACCGACCTACTTTGATAAATGGGAGGACGGTGTTGACGATGGACCTGGAATTGCTTGAACCACTCCCGAGCACGTCGCCCCTTGGCTTCAGTGAGAAGGTTCCACCCCGGGTTCTTGCTGATATCCCTCTTGGAGAGCTTCGAGAGGTGCGGGCTGATGGATCCCATGCTCCTCAGATCAAGGCTCACATCAAAAGGCGCAGAGTCTCGGCCGTGCTCATAAGAACATGTTTGGCCAATGGAGATGAGCAGCAAAGTGCCTGTTGGAAAGTTTAGGTAGGTCATCCAAACGCCCAAAAAAGTGGGTTTTTCTGATTTGTGTGTGTGTGTGTGTGTGTGTTTGTGTATTTTTTTTTAATTTCTTGGTAATTGTTTCCATTTTTATTACAAAACAATGAAGAAAAACACCCAAAATCTGATTTGTGTGTGTGTGTTTTTAATTTCTTGGTAATTGTTTCCATTTTTATTACAAAGAAATGAAGAAAAAGGGTTACTAGGACGAATTGCAATAGAAATTTTATTTTTCATTTTGGTTAGTGTTTTATATTTCTTTTGTGAACCGTTGTCACCTATCAAGTGTTTGGTTTGATTTTCATGGCAGGTTTCACGAGATCCCCGGTTTGAATCTTTATGTGGAACTCTTGACACAAATGGGTATGCCTAGCTTTCTTATCATTGTGTTTGATATCCTGTTTTATGTTCTTTCCTTTATATATATATATATATATATATATATATATATATAAAGATGAGATTTTGAGTAAACATAACGGTTTTGATCTTGCGAGGTTTTTCTATTTTAATCTGATGCATTGTTTTCTTTGTTATTTTTTATTCATATGTATTGTTATAAATTGTTTTTCATGTTTGTTTGGTTTCTTAAAAAAAAAGAAAGAAATTTGACTTTTGATTGTATAAAAAGCAGTTATTTGAATCTGATAACATGATGAAAGACCAAAATGAAAAGCCTGTGACTTTAGTTCTGTTTGCTGTTTTGATATAATTATACAGCCGATTAATGAGCTTAGAGAAGGGTTGGGAGACATGTTCAAGTGTTTCTCATTAGGTGAGAGTTATGTCTAATAAGATATAAGTATATTGTCACATGAAATATTGTTGTGTTTTTTGGTGTTGATTAATTTTAGGTGATTTTTCAGGGATGGAAGGACAAAATGGATCTGAGTATGCAGTCACTTATGAAGATAAAGATGGAGATTGGATGTTGGTTGGAGATGTTCCATGGGGGTGAGTTTTATTTATCTCTGATATAAGACTATTAACATTATTGTTATTATATCTCTAATGATGAATGCTAATTGATTAATTATGTATGGTTTATGTAGGATGTTCATCTCCTCCTGCAAGGTATTTCAATGAGAATTGATTACAGAAAGCACTCTTTGATTATGAGTTATTTTTGCCTTATATTAATTCTGACCCAAGCATAACAAATACTTCCTTTTTTGCATCAATCTAATAGATTTTTTTTTTCTGTTTTAAACTTCATGTGCGCTATGATTAGCAATCTCTAATAAATTACACCTAATTTTGTTGTACTTTTGTTGGTATTCAATACCAATTTTTTGTACTCTCAATTACCAAATGATTTGTTATGTACTGTTTATATGGATTAATTATATCTACAGGAATCAGAAAAAAATTTTGAGCTTTCATCATACAATATCTAAATTTGGTGGCCATAATATCACCGTTGCAGACAGTTGTGTACATTATTGATCATATTTTTATTAACATGATGGTTGTTTGATATTTGACTGAAAAATAACATGTGACTTTCTTATCCCCTGTAATGCACTGAAGCAAGAAATATCTAAACATTTATTGACTCTGAGGAAATCTGCATTACAAACTGTACTTTAGTGTTTTAAATTGGATTCATGTTGGTTTACTGACACACATATATACTAATTTGTGATTTTTATTATTTACAAATTTCTTGCTCTGAATATGTATTATATATTGTTTTTCTTTGCATTCTTGATGTTTTGATTATTGATGGGCATTGTTTTGTAGCCAAAGCATTGGAGTTATTTCTGCAAGACCTCTGTGACAGGACATATGATATAACTCTTCAGAGGGGAATGAAAACAATGAGTTCTTTACATCTATAAGGAGTCTAATCTTATGTTTCAAAGGCTTTTCTTTTTTAAGGGGTTGATCTTTTGCAGATGACCAAGCTGCTTAGAAGATTTGGCTTTTGTTTTCATTTGCATCATTTGGTTATTTATCTTATCATGACACTGTTTCACATTTGAAACACTGAATTTGCTCACAAAGTTCATTGAACCTGAAGAGTACTTAGTCATGAATATCATCTTAGATGATACTGATATTTTTACTAGGAGGATAATGTTCTGTATCACTGTATCACATTAAGTGACTGGATTATAGTACAATGATTGCATGGCATGCTGGAAGGTTTTATTTTTATGTCCACTTCTTTTTGCTTATATTGATGTAATAATTTCTTTTTGTTTCTTAGAAAGCAGTGTGTCCATAGTTTTAGTGTCTTTGATTTCTTGAGAGACACAGGAACAAGTTTTGATCAATTATGTAACCAAATATCTCAAAGTCACTGCCAATCAATATTACAAGATAAGCATAAGCATAGGCATAGTCATAGATATAGGTGTGGCAGATTTACTAGCATTATTATTGAGGTACATGGTTGGTTTCAAATTAGGTTTTGGTGTCAGTGATAATTTTGACTTTTTGATAGTGGGTCAGTGAAAACACGAAAATAATCATGTCATTCCTTATATAAAAGCTACCATTGCATTATAAAAATATATACATCTACACATATATACTTAACCTTAAGCTTAGGCTCTTTTTCATTCAAACAAATAAGGTAAATTTTATATTTACAATTTGTTCTTAATGTCCATTTTATTAATATTTATTTGTCCATTTCATTAGCAACTTCCATATGGGTAGATGCAAATATTTTCATTGTTCTGAGCTTCTTTGAAGTTTCTTCTCTTTTATAGATAATTTGGTTTTTTTTCTTAATTTTTTGTGAAAAGTGGTAGTTCTGATGAAGTTGTCTTATCACAAACTAATTTCAATCTGTGTTTTAATATAAATTATTTTTAAAACTAGAAGCACTTTTCCTTGGAGCTTAGCATACTATTATTATATATTCAACAAATACAATATTATAAACATTTAAACTATTTTGGGCTTCATATTTGAATCATTTTTAGTAAAATCAAATATAAATATATATGCATTTTTTAGAAAATCAATTAAAAAGACATGAATGGTTGAGAAATCCAAGAGCATAAAATTTATTTCTATATCATGTTTCAAAATACACATTTAAGGAGGTTTATACTCTTTTGTAATAAATTTTAATTTTGTTTTTCATTTTTTTCCTATATATATAAATACATTATTTTTTTGTATTGAATTGTAAAATTATAAAAATAAATAAATAGATATATTGTGTTTTTGTTTTTTTATTTTTGTATTTTTCACTATATTTGTATATGATGTTTTTTTATATTTTTAAATTTAAATGAGGAGATAAAACGGTTTTGTTGTTGGTATGGAGATAAGGTAGTGATGAGGTTGGTGTATGATTGAGTAGATTTTGGATGCATATAAAAATTTATTTAATTTAAACGAGAAGAGAAAGATGGATTTACTCATAGAGTAATGCTATATTGAACGCAGTCAAACGACCTGAACCGACCACACAACTGATGTGGCTGGTCACGTGGACTTTTGTTCTTCTCTCGGGGTTTTCTCCCGAAATTAGGGCAACGTTGAAAGCCCGGATGCTGCCGCCGCTTCCCTTCCTCTCTGGCTCGTCCCTCCCCGCCTCGGTCGATGTCTGCCGCCGCCTCCTCCCGCTCGTGATCGGCCCACTCCCCGCCTCGACCGATGTTCAGCCGCGCCTCTCCCGCCTCGTGATCGGGCTACTCCCCCGCCTCCCGGCCGCTTCACTTCCCGCCCCCCGACACATGCTCCGACCGCTCTCTTCCCTCCCCTGCTCCCGGTACCCTGCTCCGCCGCCCTCCTCCCCGCTCACGGCCGCCACCCTCTCGCTTTAGCTTTGAAGAGAAACTAGGGCATAGATCGGCCCAGCTTGTGTCTCTCTCGTGTTCTCTGCTGCCTGACTCATCTCGCCTCCTCTCTCTCTCTCTCTCTCTCTCTCCTGTGTGGCTCTATGCTCCCGGCCCGCTTCCCTCCCCCTACTCAGCCCTCTCTCGTTGCATCGGTTCTCCGAATTTCTAGCACAAAAAGCCCACTCGGCCTTGAAATCGTGCATGAGGCAATGATGCCCTGAAAAATTCTATCCTTCCTTTGCTCTCTACAACGATGGGCATAGTGGCTTGGATGGCCTAGTAGGCAACCGCCCAATCGTATTGTTAGTAGAGGAGGGGAAGGATGGGAAAAACATCATTGCTTGAACTCGAGCCTCTGTTTTTAATTCGATTGGTTGATATCTATATTCGACGATGAATCATTTTGTTGCATCATGTATTTCGCTCTTTCAAGTGCGTCGGGTTCGTGTGGTTTGTTCGTCTCAATATAGCATTACTCTACTCTTTTAGTAATGATGGTCTTGGTCGTGATGATTTGCCTCGTAAAAGATTATAGAAATTGGGTGGCGTGGCAACTTTTAGTTGCGACCCTTGATTCGTGTTTATCCATGCAAAAGAACAGAGGGGCAAGATCTGAGCCTTTTTCTTCTTAAACTGTTTGTTATTGTTATTATTAGTGTTCTAAGAGTTCCAATGTACAAAGTTGTTGTTATTGTTTTTTTAATGCAAAATTTCGGGTTCATAATGTGAATTGAAGGTAATGATACAAGTGCATCCCGTGAAGAAAAGAAGGTAATGATTCAAATTTTCGTCTTAGGTATACGCTAATTTTATTATTTTGAATGCAAGGTAATCATTCCCAGGTTGAAAATGTGAACTGGAATACATTAGTATACTGGAATACATTAGTCGTGTGCTGATATTAAGTGCTTATTTTTCTTGTTTCTATAAATGCAATTTTTGTAAGCTGTCTGCATGGAATATAAGATTCAATTTATTAGGCATGTATTGATTGTTCCCTGTAAAGCATAATCCCTCATTGTTATTCTATTCTTATGTTATTCTATTCTTGCTTTTCAAGGTGAAAAATTCTGTGTTATAATATGGTTTCTCATGAAGTTCAACTTCACAGGTATCTTTTAATGGGGGACTTAAAGATGTTTCTCATGAAAAATTCTGTGTTATAATATGGTTTCTCATTGAGATGTTTTGTTTTTACAAACTTCATTCAGGTAAGATGGTCTGTCTTGAAATTAACTGATGTGACTTGTGACAGTTTTCTCTTTATAAACTATTTGACAGGTTCCTTTGGGAAACTTTGAACTTGATTGGCTTCTTTTTACCGCCGATGTTTTCTTCTCCAGAGCACTACGGGATCAGCAGCAGGTTAATTCTCAACTTGAACGGCATAAAAATGTCTTCTTATACTTCTCATGTGATCACTGGTTGGTGTATTGTTGCTTAGTTCTTAACTCTGACCGTTAAGATCCTTTGAATGCACAGATATTTTGCTGTTTGCGCAATCATTGATCAATTTTCACAAGAAGTTCCTGTTAAGGACGGTAGTGCTTTTAATAGGTGAGTTCATTGCTTATGAATAATATGCTTGTAATTCTTCTGTCCTTTTGGCGGATGTTTTTAAATATCGTGTCCTGTGTTTGCTTGGCCATGACTAACTGCTGTGTTAATCAATTGCAATGTGATGCATACATGCCCATTTACTCTCCAATGCCAATTCATCTATTTATTGCATCTTGTGATGCAATTGCTTGAAATCTTATTGTGTTTATTTTCTTCTGTGAATTTGTTTTTCTAGGTTGGAAATAATCGACAAGTGCTTTTCTAAGAGAACAGTTGAAGAGATAATACAAGCTCTTGTAAGTTAATGCTATTAAAAAGGCTGCACTTCAGTCGTATGATTCTTAAAATCTCTCTTAGATCGGTATGGATTTTGTTTGTGTTTCTGAATTTTGCTAAATGCGGTGTTAGAAAGAGTTTAAAAAGATAATTTTCACCTTTCACTCACATTCAAGAACACATTTTTGGTAGCATGTGATTGCACATACAAGTTAGTCGACTTTCTAGGTTTTTCAGGCTACTAAAGCTATCAAGCACTTCTCATTATGCAAATGCGCATCATAGAAGGAGACTCACAAAAGAGTTGGGACGCACTCATTACAGGACCTTTTTGAGTGGATTGAGCTTTGAACCAATGCACTCATCTGGCATTCATTTATGGCATGCTTTTTGTATAATGGAATACATTAGTCGTAGAGTCGAAATTAAGTGATTATTTTTCTTGTTTCTCCTTTTGTCCATTATTATCTCATGTGTAATATTACTCATTTCGAGCAGTAATGTTGGTACCAAACCTGACATGGAACTGAGAAGATGCAAGAGCTCAGTAATCCTTATTTAGTGAAAGGAGGGAATTCCAACAGTGATGAAGATGCTAAACTAGGCTGAAGATGCTAAACTAGGCTGAGAATAAATAATGTGTTGCCTGCACTCTCCTTTGTTTGTAACCCGTCAGAGGGTTCGAGATATGTGAATGGTCTGCAGACATATTTTCAGATTCACAAAACTTCGTATTCCAGCCCTAAATCCAGAACACAAAGATATTATGTTTACCTACAAACCATCTCTTCATCAAACATAAGTAATAAACACAAATCTTATAACATGAACACAAATTCTGGTAACACAAACCATCTCTTCATCAAATATAAGCAAACACAAAATTCTTATAACATGATTCCCTGAACCTGAACTTATAACATGAACACCTGAACATGAACTTGTAAAACAATCAAACCATCTCTTCATCAAAGATGAGCACCGTACACAAACAAATGAACCATCTCTTCTTCAACATGAGCACAAAATTTCTGGTTTTCCTCCAAGAGCATGAACATGAATACTTACACACAAATTAATCAATAATGCACTCTATAAGTAACTTGCACCACAATACGATTCCCTGAAAAAATAAAATGTAAACATCACAACACACCTCAATCACTAAGTACTAAATGCAAAAATAACTAAGTACATCTTGCAACTCACCTTAATCAGAGCTCATTGCATTGGCTTGAAAAACCTAAAGAACTGTGATGCATGTCCAGGTTGATCGATATAGAATTTGAGTTAACCTAATAAAAGAGATTATAATCAAACAAATCATTATTTCAAATTAAATGACACAAAATTCGTAATTTGGACATTAAAGATAATTACAAGAGAATTACCACACTCTCTTGTGTGCAATGATCATCTTGTAAAATTTTCTCGAAGCTACTGCATCTCCTTTTTGTTTGTGGCTTCCCCGCTAATAATAACATGGATGTTATACAATCAAAAAAACCCATCGGAAAAAACTAAAGAAGTAATGAACATGATACTACATAAAAATACCTTTTTCTTGTTTCTGATTATTATTTCTTCAACTTTTGACTTCTTCCTTTTTGATGGTGGACGACCCTTACTCCGCACCTTCAAGGGAGTGAGAAATTTTTGGTGTGGCACATTAGTTGCCTCCGACAACATAGGTGTAAATTTTTCTTTGCAAGTTGTGCTGTCCATCAAATTCTCAATTGCCTCATCCACATATTTCATCAAGAACATGTATTTGTCATTTGACTCTGCCCAAGTTCTCGTTTTAGTAAAAATGAGAACACAATTTATTGTACCGTAGCTTTCCTCACTCGGTTTGTGGGTCATCATAATAGCTCAGACATATGTATGCATGCTTGATGTCCTTCCTCCATCGTGGTAAAAATATACCTCAGAAGGTACGTCTTTCACATTCTTCCTCAATAAGCACCTTGCAAATGTGCCTACAAATAATCCCCTTGAACTCAAACAACTCGATATGAGCATTTAATGTCAAATTCTTCCTCGTTAGTATAAACATTGTATACCACTTCAGCTTTAAATACACCTTCTTTTCCCTTGACAATGTCGACACCGAAATGAATGCAGATCGCCATCATGTGAACCAAGAAGAGTAAGATTGCACATATCATGCCTCGCAACTCATCTTGAAACAATTTAAAAATTTCATTTGTGTATGCTTCTTTTAGTAGTTGCTTTCTCAAAGTAGCAATCTGGGTGATTAATGGAAAACACGAGTTAAATGAAGCAAAAATCAGCTTTTGTTCTCCTTCTCAATCTTGCTTTTCAAGGCATTATCATATTGTTCAACAACCGCTTTCAATGAAGTCGCTTCGGACCAACATAACCATCCAAAAATGCATTTATGCTTTTCACTTCTTTTGAGTGGTAGACATTCCAGCCTCAAAAATATGCCTTTTAACATACATAGGAGCCCAACGATCACGGATTTTGAATAGAGAATTTCAGCCTATTCATTTTTCTCAAGGTTATAGTCCACCATCATCTTCAAGTATGTGTCTTCGAACTCTTGAGAATCCACCGCTCATATGTGATGTGTTTCAAAAATTTTCTTGATTGCTTTGTATTCATTTAAACCTCCAAGCTTCTCAGAACCTTTCTTCATGATATGCCAAAGGCAAAAGGCGGTGATGTGAATTTGGGAAAACCAATCTAATCGCACTCGAATAGCCATACACTCGATCTCGTAATAATTGCTTTTAGGGCCTTGCCCCGACATACACTCCACTAAGTTTTGAAAAAGCCAAACATACGTTTCAGATCCCTCTCTCGACAAGAAGTCACACCCAAACAATACAGGGCTGCACATGATGATTTACACCGACAAACGGAGCAAATGGCATATCATACTTATTCGTCAAGTATGTCGTATCAAAGGAAATGACATCACCAAAAGCTTCATAAGTCGCTTATAGACCCTCGTGATCCGCCCCGTAAGACATTTCTTAAACCACCTTCTTCATCCATGCGTCAATCAAATGGAAACATTTTGTGTTTCTTTTGTTGCATGCGAGAAAAATATTTCCCTAAGTGCCATGGCATCTCCAACGCCAAGTTCTAAAATTGCTTTTGCTTTCGCAATATAATTTCTACAATCTTTTTCAGTATGTTAAATTTTTCATAACCCCCACTTTTCAACCGCTAGTGAATGAAAAATTTTTGCTTAGGCTTATCCTCGCTTTGGTCGTTTAATTCGAGCCTTCTTTGACATATGCATCAATTTTTTATTGCACTATTGAAACGAGCTTTTGTGGGCTAGTGCATGATTGTGCTCCAAATGAACACTAGAAAGGGTAAATCGCCCATCATTTCCAACAATGACATTAATCTTTGCTCGGGACAATTTACTTCACGGATAATCTTGGGTTGAATGAGTTTTTGAAGTAGATATTCTTTTGCACACCTCTCGCACATGCTAATGTAGAATATTTCAATTTTCCATCATCATTTAATCTTGTGCTTTTTGTTGATGCCAAACCCTTCACGTCGCAAGCATATTGGACATATAACTTATAAACTTCTTCTTCGTAATCAAGAATCATACCGCCCCCCGCACAATATTTTCAACTAAACCGAATCTACCGGTTTTTCTTTGGCATGCATTTCATAACTTGAACATCCAACTTCTACATTATCTTTTTCTTGCTCATTACACCCAAGTACGACTTCTTCCATGTTCTTGCTTTTAGGTATATGTCTAAAACAAATTAGGCAAATATTTATAAAAACATGAAGCAAAGTAATGGTTTATAATCCTAAATAACTCCAAAAATCATATATCCAAATGATGCCTAAATAACTACAAAAATAATTTAGATACATTGCCAACAAAACTATTAAATCATTCATGTAGTATGTGTACAATGCTTTTAAACACAATCATTCCAACAAACTATCAAATCATTCATGTAGTATGTATACAATGCTTTTGAATCCAGCAAACAAAGGGTTGATTTTCCAAAACGTTTGTGCTCCCATAACAAGGCCAAATAACTCAAACAAATCAAACAAATTATTACGATACATGAAATAAATCATACCTTTAATATAGTGGAGGCAAGAAGCAGAGAAGTAGAGACGTGCCGCACGGAGGGGAAACGGGACGCCAACTACGTGGCTCTGGAGTCGAGGGAAATAGCAACCGACCTGCGCCGGATCACTGGGAGGGAAACGGGCCGCTGACGGGACCGAGAGCTAGGGAGGGAAATGGCACCGGATGTGCCCGGAGTCGGGAGTGGGAGTGGATGGAGGCATGGCGACGTGAGCCGGGAGGAGAGCATGAGGGAAGGATGCATCGGACTGGAGCCTGGAGCCGGGGAGGGAAGCGCGCCGGAGGGAAACGACGGCCAGATGAGCACGGAGCCGGAGGAGCGCGAGGGAAGCAATCGGATGGAGGCAAGTGATCGGGTTCAGTGGGGAGAAGCAAGTGAGGGGCCATGCTGGCTCGGGATGGAGCTGAAAAGGGGAAGGAAGCGCCGGCCGAGAGGGAGGGAGAGAACCAAACGAGAGAGAGAGAGAGAGAGAGAAGAGAGAGCCTCACGTGGGTGTCTCTCCCCTTTTTAGTTTAATTTAAAAACAAAAAAACAAAAAACAAAAGTCCAGGACTCACCACACCGCCAGTGGTGGTCGCGTCGTGGTTTGTTCGTTCAATATAGCATTACTCTTACTCATATGGTAGGAAGTTTTTAATAGTCTTTTGTTTTTAATAATTATGTTTTGACCTCTAATAAATAATATTAGGGAATATCTTTCAAAGAATATTTTGGAATATATTTGTAATTATTGGTAAAAGGGAGGGGTTATATGCAAATAAGGATTGAAATTTTCAAAACGGCACCTCATTGAAGTCATGACTTCACATGGAACTCTTTGTTTCAATTCTAAACTTTTGTTTTTATTTAGAAATTTATAAATTTGTTGAATGACTATAAATATTTCAGAAAATCAATTTAATCACTTTATTTGGCATAATTAACGTTATTTAAAAATAAAAAAGGAACATTATATTAGCATCATTTTACTAAATTATAAATTTCTCAACAAATACTATTAATAATTTAGTTTTAATTTTTTAAAATCTAAAAAATGGTAACCAAGAAGTAATTATTATTATATGCCACTAATAAAATTTAAAAAAATAATAAAGAATATAAGAGAATCATGTAACTTGTATATATATATATATATATATATATATATATATATAAGAGAACACACACAAACAATGCCTTCGGTCCTCTAGGGAGGATTCACCGAGCTCCATTGAAGAATGGAGAAGGATGAGCAGCATCAGCAGAAGGAACAAGGGAATGATCGCAAAACCCTAATCCAGATCCCATCCTACCAAGAAGTCTTCCAACCCTCTTCCTCCTCTGCTCCTCAATCCTACAACCCTCCCACCACCTCCATCTCCACGTCGGCCGCATCCTTCTCCGACGCCTTCTCCTTCATCAAGGCCTCCGAATTCTACACCCCTCCTCCCTCCTCCATCCCCAGGTACTGATCTCTCTTCATCTCTCCGATCTCTCTTCCCAAATCCATCTCCATTCTCATCCAAACACCTGTTTATTTCTCTCTTGAAGCAACAATTCAGATTCCCAACCTTCTTCCTCTTCTTCTTCTTCGGTCCCTCAGAATCGGAATGCGATCCTCGTGAGCCAGCGGCAGGTGATGTTTTTTTGATGGATTATAGCACTGATGTTTGATTTTGTTTTGTTTGTTTTATCAATGGATTTTTAGTTTCAGAAGGGAAATCCGTTGCTGAAGCATATCAGGAATGTGAGGTGGGTTTTCGCAGATATAATCCCAGATTATTTGATGGGGCAAGGTTCTTGTGCTCTTTATTTAAGGTATTTTTGCTCTTCTATTTTTCTTGTTTTCTTGTCTTTTTATGTAAATTTTTTTTTATATTGATGAATATTTGCTAAATGATGAGCATTTTATAAACCATTTACCAAATTATAATCACTGCTAGCTTCATGGAATGGCTTGAATCTGTGCTTAGGGCATAGTGTTATACTTGGGTAGCCTGTTCACATGATGAGGCCCATGTTCAATTTGCAATCGTTATTGCTTTATTGTATCTATAGAAAGATTCATGATTCAGATAAACTTTTTGGTTAGCTGTCTCCTTATTGGGAATTAAGAAATACCAGTATGGAGATCATGGTGATGAATAGTTGTTTTTTATGCTCTGCGCAAGAAAGTATGTAATTTCTACAATAAATATAATAATTAATACACAATGAGGCAGTGCAATATATAGTTTGGAGTCTATGTACAGCTTCTGAATTTTTCCATTGGAAATTTCATTTGATTGTAAAATTGCAACTTGTTTTCTTCATTCTTTGAGGATTCTCAACTTGGCATAATTGATGTTTTTGCTGCACATTTCAATGCAGTCAATTAATTAGATAATTAATTCTATATTTTGCGCAAAGGATAAAGAGTTGTTGGAACTTGGAATAAATGACATTTTTAGGTATGATTTAAATTTCTTTAGTTTAGGAGTTAAAAGAGTTTGGTTGGATTAGGAGGCAATTTTAATGGTTATGTTTATGGGTTAGGGGAACAAGAGTTATTGATCAAAATTTTCAACTTTTCAACCTTTCTTCTTTGCATGATTATTGTTTGTAAGAGACTAGCTTTCAAGGTTTGGTAGTGAGAAAGTGTAATATTTTATTTTAGACCTAGTTCCATCCCTAAATTCTCATAAGTTCCTCTTGTTATTGTCCCGTCCAGGAAAATTCAGCCCGCTAAGAATTTTCAATTCTGTTAATTGGCCTGTGTCGCACTTTTTATAGGAACAAGAAAGCATAGAGCTTTCTATTTCTATTTGCCCATGGCATTTTTGCTTTTGATGGCTGATAATTTGTTCACGGTATCCTTCATTTGGTTATTTTATAATCATGAATTGAATTTTATGCATCAATCACTTTATAGGAGATGGCATCTACCATCATTCTAATTTTTCAGATGTTTGACCTCGATTTTGTTTGTCAACTAATATCGCTGCTATTGGTGGATTCATGCAAATTTTGCTCTTTTATTTTAAAGCTACAGTATTGAAGGAAATTTGATGAAGGATTCTGTATTTTTTTGGAACTATCTATTTAAACAATAAGGCAAATATTTCATGCATTGTTTTGGTCTAAGATGAAGTTTTGTACTTAATCTCTGTTAGAACATCATGTAATCTACCATGTTTCTTAATTAAGTTAATTGACGTTTGCAGTCTCCGCTATCACCTTCTTCACCCGGATTACTTATATTTTCGAATAAGAGAGTTGCAGAAGAATTTTAAGCTTCGCGTTGTTTTGTGCCATGTTGATGTGGTAAGCAGGGCTTTGTCTATCACATACATCTCTCTTCAATTTTGCTTGAGATAATATTTAGTTGTTACTATAGTGCCTATTGATTTCAGTAGTGTTTTAGTTAGCGATATTGGTCATAAATGTCATCGCCGAGCTATCTTGTGCTCACTGTTTGGGATGTGATGTTAATTAATTTGGATCTTAGGAGGATGTTGTTAAACCACTACTTGAAGTAACAAGGACAGCAATGCTTCATGACTGCACTCTTTTATGTGGCTGGAGGTACCTTATCATCTCCCCATTTTTTTTTTTATTTTTTTTTATTTTTTTTGTTTGGTCTATTCTACAAAATAGATATTTGTGGCTACATTTTCATGTGTCTTATTTTTTTTGACACTAGTAGTTTCTGTCTCAGAGAAGTAGTCTATTTGAGCTAACCTTTGTAATGAATAAATGATATCAATTATGGAAGGACATGAATAAAGTATAATTTTGGGAATTATTTTTTTTGATTGTTGGGATAGAAAAATAAATATCAAAGTATAGATTGAAGGTTTATATATTTAAAGGATTCCAAGAAGTAATGATACAGTTTTTCTATACTGTATCAATATAAATTCAAAGAGATCTGCTGATGCACAATATTTTACATCTAATTTGGTACTTGAGTGCTTGTAAACTACATTTTTGAACTAGTTAAAGAGTTTGTTAAGTTTTATATCACATTTTGTAGATTAAAAATCTAGGAAGAAGAAGAAGTATATGTAAACATATCGGCAATCTACATAAAAGTTTGAACATGTGGAAGAGTGATGCTTCCTTGCAGAAAAATGTTAGTGAACAAAATGACTGTAAATTTCTGTAAGTTTTGTCTGTACATGAAAATGAGCAATTGATGTAGCATTTTTACTATAACAATGAAGAGGTTGTAGGCTCAAATTATGAAAGTTCCAAAGTATCTATATGCCAACAAAGCTAGATAATCTCAGATGTGGTAGATGCCATAGGAAAACACTTGGCTTCGGTGGATGATTTAGCAACAACTCCCTATTTCTTGCTTTTCCAAGGGACTAAAAAATCTCACATAAATACATCCTAATCAATAGTTGAGCAATGATCTATGATATCTCCAACCCAGTCTGCATTACACCAAACATTAGTACCCAATAGGTATAACTATAGATCCATCAATATACTTTTGCATATCTTTTCTTTCAAGAAATTGATCATCACATAAAACCAGTATTTTTAGTTTGAACCATCTAAATGAACATTGATGCTTTAATTTCATCTTGAAACTCCATTGCAAAAACAAATCCCCTCCCTCCCTTCCCCCCAAACCCAAACAAAAAAAAGAAGGAAAAAGTGCCACATCAGCAAACAATTTTGTTGCCTCTATATGACCATGCAATCATCGCAACTTGGCTTTTAATATCATATTAATGCAATTTAAACAAGCAAAGAAACCATTGAAAGGAAAGGATGTGCATTTGAGGACTAAAAGAATAATTTTTCTCATAATATAATTGAGTCGCAACTCTGTTTAAATAAGAGAAGGGTTAGGGTTTTCTCACACTACAATCTTTCTTGTCTGTCTCCTATATCTTGAATTATTCCTTCCAAAAAGACTAGTACAGACTCAGTCCTGGTTGTTGAGGATAGTGCAAAGCATGCCATCCAACTTCACAACATTGTCAGTAAAAACCTTAGCTACGATGTACGTGGAATATTTGCTTAATCTGTTGATAACGATCAGAATGATTGTGCAATTTCCACGTCCTCCCAAATGTGGTAGTGGATTGGCAATGGTTGGTATATTCCAATAGGCTTCTGAGAATCATGCTTCATCTATTGGCAAATAGCACATTCTTTGATATATTATGCACATCTCATCGGAGTCTCAGCCAATAAAATTTCAAGAATCGGTATCTGAGTACAACGTTTCCTCTGAATATCCATCCTTAACAGAATCATTAAAGTGGCATAGTGGTTGCTTCTCAGCTTCTGCATACCTTTTGTTTGGT
>NC_052486.1:19970956-20029132 GCF_009730915.1 Dioscorea cayenensis subsp. rotundata | reverse complement strand
AGATCAACTCCTTTGAGGCTGCATTTTCTTAGGCTTGGGCGGTTGATGATGGTGTTAATGAGTTTTAAACCTCTAAGTTTATTTTAGTACTTTTCTTCTCTATCTCTCTCTTTGTGGAAGTGCATTTATATTCCTATTATGGTGAAAATCGATAGTAAAGACTATTGAAGAAGGTTAAATGGCGGGAAGCTAAATGGAGAAAGAAGTTGGTCTCAACTCACGATGCGTGGTTTAATCAACTTTAGTGGTAGTTATGTGTCAGTAGATATGTTTGGAAAGTCGATGAATGTTTTATTTATGCATTACGAAAAGAGTTAGTGAACACCTTTAATTAATGTATGTTAGGGTAGCTTATAATTAGTTTTCATGTATGGGAGGCATGGAATCATCTCCAAGTTATGAGTGTAAGTAAAAAGTGCGGTGTTACATTGTTGTTTTCTAATGAAAGAGAATAACATCTGTGAATATTCTTATGCCATATACTTTTTAATCTTTTACATATAAGTTCTACATCCTTCTTGTCCTATTGTTATATAATTTTTGTAGGATTGGCTACATTTAAAGATCATCTATAACTTGGTGTATAGGAGTTATACTCTACTGAATTTGGATTCATGTATTTTTCCTTTTTGTTTCAAGTTACTTACGCCTTCTCGAATAGAATTTAGTTGTTGAAACTATGAAAGAGAACATATACCTCAACCTCCTCATCCTAAAGTCACCACCATTACGCCTATCCCTTACTCTATCGGTGATGCTATCTTTGGATAGATTAGGCACGAGTGATCGACAAAGGTTTGAGAAGGAAAGGTGAAATGTAAGGAGAAAGTAAGGAGAAAGAGGTAGGGAAACACTTTCTTTATCAACTGATGGCATTAAGATTTTGAGATGACATGAGCAAATGCGTCATGACATGGTGAACCACGTCGGATCGCCCTGATTAACTACCGTAAGTGATGAGTGACTAGATTAAAAGAAATTAATAAGTTAAGTGGCCAAAGTAGGCGGTGGATGGTTTAGTGACCAATTATGTACTTTACTCATAATTAAATGTTTTTGTTCATATTTTGTTTTTATTAATGACTTAGCTAACACTAAGCAACTTAAACCATTACAACACATTATGGGGCCATGTGATCTGGGGTAATGTGAAAATATTATCGGAATCATGTACTAATCTGAATATATTACTATGTTTAGTACTATAGCAGAGGCGTTTGAGTTCGCGATAATGATATATTACAGCATGATAATGAGATTCACAGGTGGTAATGTGATCCGGAATATTATATGCCGGGAATGTTGTGGTAATGTGAGATTACCATGTTTGGTTGAAAATTTATATTACTGCTAATCTTTCATTATCATATTTGGTTAGTCATGGTAATCATCTCGGTAATATATCAAATTTACCAAAAAACCCTTACATATAAAATTTTGAAAAATATAATTTAAAGTATTAAGATAAATAAATAATTAAATTATAATATCAAAATTTATTTTTTTACAATTTTTAAAAATACCTTTGTATTTATCAAAATACCCCTACATATAAAAATTTTAAAAACTTAATTTAAAGTACTTAGATAAATAAATAATTAAATTATAATATCAAAAATTATTTTTCTACAATTTTTTAAAATACCTTTGTATTTACCAAAATACCCCTACATATAAAAATTTGAAAAACTTAATTTAAAATATTTAGATAAATAAATACTTAAATTATAATATCAAAATTTATTTTTTCACAATTTTTTAAAATACTTACTATTTACCAAAATACCCCTACATATAAAATTTTGAAAAATATAATTTAAAGTATTTAGATAATTAAATAATTAAATTAAAATATTAAAAATTATTTTTTTTATAAATTTTTAAAATACATGTGTATTTACCAAAATACCCCTACATATAAAAATTTGAAAAAATTATTTTAAATTATTTAAATAAATAAATAATTAAATTATAATATCAAAAATTATCATAATAAAAATATCTTTTGTATTTACCAAAAATACCCCTATATATAAAAATTGAAAAAAACTTAATTTAAAGTATTTAGATAAAGAAATAATTAAGTTATAGTATCAAAAATAATAAGGGACAATAAAAACTAAAGAATGTAATAAGGAATTAGATTAAATGAGTGGAGGCATAATTGGAAACATTACACATTACCACCAACTTGTAATCTGGATGGACACCTACTTTGTTGGTAATCACATTACCATCTTATTTGGTAATATTTCACTATTGGTAATCTCACATCATCATCAACATTACCACTACTACAGTAATCAAACATGGTAATATGAATACATTACCACTAGATTCTCGATAATGTTTTCACATTACCCATGAACCAAATGCCATCATAGTAATATAGTGGGAATGTTATATAGTTGGGAGAATATTGCGGTAATTTGATATAACCATGTTTTGTTGGGAACTCTTATTACTTGAGGAATAGTTCATTCTGCAGTGTTTAGTTGTCATGGTAATCAATTTGCTAAAATATAAAAGTCATAAGATTACCCGACGGTAATCCAAGATGAACACAAATTTGGTAGTAATAGAATTACTAACTTTCTTGGTAATATTTATAAGTTGGTAATGTGATATTACCATCCAGGATTACCACCGGTGCATGCCAAATGTGGTAATATTTTTTCGATTACTAACAATGAAATATTACCAAATAAGTCGATTATGATATTACCACCAAAATAGGTGTCCATCAATATTATAAAAGTTATTTTCAAATTTGCCCTCATCCTTTTTAATTTTAATTCTTCAACTTCCAATTTTTTTCAAATTCTATTTTAACTTTAAATTTGCTTAAAATTTTACTTACAAGGGTATTTTGAAAAAATATGCAAAAAGTATTATTTTTAATTATAATTTAATTATTTTTATCTAAAATTTTTATTTTATTTTACAATTAAATTTTCTCAAAATTTTAAGCTATAGAGGTATTTTAGAAAATTTAGAGTATTATCAAATTGATTGCTATAGTCAACTAAATATGTTAACAAAAGATTACTAGTAATATGAGTTCCCAACCAAATATGATTATCATAAATTACCACAATATTTTTTGGGCACATAACATTCCCTAACCTCATTACTATAGTAATCTCATTACCATGGTAATATATCATTATTAGTGAATCAAAATGCCCATCGGTTGTTTTAAATATTAAAAATAATATTATTAATTTTCATATATGACATCACTATCGACATATTCACTTAACTCTAAATTTCACATTACTCAAGAAACATTATAAAACAACTAGATTTGGGACAAAGAGACTCGTTCTTGTTTACCTTGACTACCCGCTACGTAATTAGGAAGTATTATAAAAATTTATCTACCCATAATTTTACAGTAAAATGAAAAAGAGTTGTAACAATCTATATTGGTAAATACTACAGTTAAATAAATAGTAGCCGTAGCCTACTTAGCATAGATATAATAAGTTATGAGAGATATATAAACTAGTAAATTAATATGGGTAAATTTTACCCACGTCCACTGGCTTGTTGATACTTTGACCTACCAAACCCGTTTACCAAAGCTTAAAGATAGCAATATGTTTCTAAAGATAAATCGACATTCTATCATAAACAAAAATAAAGATATAAAAAGTGGAAATTTACCAAAAACACCCCCTTAAGTTTGCCATATTGCCAAAAAAACACCCTCGTTAGTTTTGCATCGCCCTAAAAACCCCTTCCTTTTTTTAATTCCATGTTTTTCATCCCCCAAAGCATGTAACGGATGTCAGCGGAGTGATTTTTCAAATTTTATGGACGAAAAATGCCCTTGCATGGGGAGTCGTGATTGCTGACCATTTCGGTGGTATGAGAGGAAGTGGGGGGAGGGTTTTCAGTGAGGGTAACCCCAAGAGAGAATTTCTTGGAGCCGTTCTTGAGTTTTTTTCTCAACTAGCGTCTTGATTTTTCCATTTCGAAAGTTTGTCTCGAAGTTGTCTCTACAGTAGTGACCCTCTGTAATTCTTGACTTTTTCCCTTTCCACGGTATCTCGAAGAGAAGTCCAGCGTAGTAGTTGGCATTTCATCGGGTTTGCAATCTAAGGTATTGAGTATGGTTTTATGGTAACTATTCGATTCTAAAGAAAGATTTTTCGGTTTCGTTTTTGTGCTCTGTTTTTTTGTTGGAAGATATTGAAGTGCTGAGGGATTTCTCAGTGGGGTTTTGTTAGTCTGCGAGGCGATTTCTCGGCTAGGGTTTTGTGTTGTTTTGCGCTTTCGATGCATATACACTATCGAAATAGTTTTTCGATTGTTATGATTTAGTGTAATATTTATAATGTACATTTTCCCTTTCATTTGATATGGTTCTGTGTTTACAAATGGGGTTTTACGTTTAAGAAATAAGATATTCTGAGTTTAAATTTTGTTGTCTCTGTTTAAGTATTGTTGTCTGTTTAAGTATTGTTGTCTACATTTAATAAACTGAGGTCTCTATTTAACAATTGATATCTCTGTTTAGGCCGAAGGTTCTAGTTTAAAATCTTATATTTCCGGCTTAAACATTTGTCAATCTTGCATGTTGAATGTGTTGTTATTGTCGCGAGGGCTTGTGACTATGGCGGTCGACCTAGTTAATGGGCGATGCTATTTGACACGGTAGTGGAGACCTTAGGCTGAATTGAAAGATAACATGACCCCTCGATCTTTGGGAGATCATCAGAAGGACACCCGTTTCTGACATTCATTTGGTGGAAGCTATATACCAAGAGAGGGCCCTTCTTGATTCTCTCTTGCAAAGATGCGATGGCGCGCAATAAATTCGAGGATCGGGAAAACTGCTTGAGTTTGAGGGCCTCGAGGATGTGGCCCTCGTTCTTGAGTGCGTGTTGCGATGGCGGCGCGATCGTGTTTCGAGAAAAGAAAACCAGCTCGGCGTTCGAAGGGAGGTATTTATCAAAAACCTACGAGAGCGAGAGACTCCATCAAGAGCACTCTTGTGCAACTTGTTCGACGGAGGGGGAAGAAGATAATTTTTGTCAAACTCGATGGTGTACCTCATGGAGTGCAGATCCTCTTTCCCAAATACATCATGCTCGGTTCAGGCTGGATCGTTGATTATGTCGATGATCTACCCGCCATGGGAGGCGATACTGCGTAGGCGCGAGCGACGCACTGAAGTGGGTGATGGAGGACATTCCAGCGCGATCGCTCGAGTGCAAGATAGATCTGTCGGGAAGAAGACCAACACGGGGATATATTAAGGGGTGCTCGGTCGCGCTTAACGTATGGTTTTACTGGTGACGGAGCGGGAAAGAAAGTCCGTTTGGCAAGATCCCAAGGATCTTTGTGCTACGGTGAAAGTAGTTCTAGGGAAGCAGCGACGGTGAAACCCGACTTGTCATCGCTCGAAGGAAAAGAGGTAATAAATCATGGACAATGTTTAACAGAAGTCTTTAATGTTTAAACATTTTATTTAGCGTTTAACTTTATTATTCTGAGTTTAAAATTTATTCATAAAGGTTTAAATATTTTTGTTCTCCGTTTAAATATATTCTATAATGTTTAATATAAAAAAACTACTTTTAAATATAGTTGTTATAGTTTAAAAAGCTGAATGATTTAGTTTGAAAATTGTTTGGTTTACATATGTTAGTTTCTGAGTTGGTTCAGCGAGTCTTGAAGAAGAAATATTTGTTGAGGGCCCAACCGACGGATGGATGCTATTGCTCGGAACCACTTGCTCGAAGGCGGGGATGAGAGGCGACCTCTATCGTGCGCTTCAGCCTCGTTCTCCTACTTCGACCCACCATGCGCACGCATTCCTCGGCGTCGAGAAGCCCTCCCCTACCCGCGATTGCAACAACCCCCTACCGACAGCGGCGGTCCCCCCAATTGTGGCGGCCCACGACCATGGCGGCCCCTCCGACCGTGGCGGCCCACAGACTACCTTAAGCGAAGATGTCACTCGCAACTCTTATCGCGGGCGTGCGGATATTGATGACCCGAGTTTCCTCGGCTTGTCGCTCGTGTTGAGAGCTTTGGAAGGGCGTTCACGATCGATTGCGCCGTCCCTCGAAAAAAATGAACCACCGGGACGGACGAGCCCGTCGAATTTGCGGCAGACGACATCATCGGGGTGGCCATTCAAAGGCGGCCACATTCGAAGAGACTTGCGAAAAAGAGGAGAACAATCTGCCTCTGTCTCCAGCCGTGGGGTGACGATGAAAACAATAACAACACCATCGGCGGTGATCGTTTATTCTTGAGTGCATCGCCGTAGATGACATGGCCATGGCGGTAGAGGACATCGTAGATGATGTGAGCGTTGCGCGGTTGAGAAGATCGTTTACTCCCTTGTTAACGAAAATCCCCGACCGGTGGAGCCGGCTGCCGAAGATGCGGCATCAAAGATGGACACAATCCACGAAGAACAAGAACAAGCTAAGGGTGTGTCTCCCGTTGATCTGTTGCCGTGGTAGCCAGTGACGAGAAGATCGTTGAATACATTGCGCGTGGTTGTGGCGTGGCGACGCGATGACCCGCATCAGAGCGGGACACAATCCCACAACAAAAAGAGCATGTAAGGGTATGTCTGCGGTTGATCTTTCGTCGTCATCCCGCGTCGAAGCCGGACACAATCCCAACAACAACAACAACCATGTAAGGATGTGTCTGCGGTTGATCTTTGTCAGTCGTCCCGCATCGAAGGAAGATCTGTCTTTGGTCTTTGAACAGTCGAGGCTCAGCGAGCGGTGCCCCATGAAGACCCGACCGAGCAGCGAGGGAGATGATCAAGGCAATCAAAAATTGGGACAAAGGCGGCTCGGCAAGTCTTTCGTTCGAAGAAGAAAAATGGGTTGGCCAATCGCGTCTTAACAAATACGAGCGAGGGAGTTGATGAGGATCTTCCTTAAGCTGTCGTATGGACAGGTAAGTTTAAAATTTCATGATAGTGTTTAAAGTTTTTATGATAGTGTTTAACTTTTTCGTGATAGTGTTTAAATGTTTATATGTTATCATTTAATTTATCTACTTAACGTTTAATTATTTATAATATCATTTGAACATTGATAATATCATTTTAAATATTTAGAATATGAGTCTAATTATATACATTATCGTTTAATCTCGAGCCTTGTCGTGTGGAAGAATATTTGTCGGCCTCCACGCAGGACAAATTATACACTACTTGCGAGGGTAAGGAGATGAGTCACGAGATGATGTGATGGGCGCTTTTGTATCGCATAATACAAAAGTCGATGAGCAAAGTGCCATATCCTACAAGAAAAGCGCCTCCATCACAAGACATTGGTATTGTTTATGTCAAAGCGAGGACGCAGCATGAAACAACTATGGCTATGATCGGAATCTTTGTCTTGCGACTTGCATGAAGTTGAAAATTGTCATCCTCCGATAATAATGAATGGCCACTTCCATGTAGGTGAGTCCTTGACAATGACAAACAAGTAAATGACAGTTATTCTTCATCGCGGGAGTGCGAAAAAGGCAGCGTTGGACATGGTAAGTTCTTTAATTATGTCCGATTGATAGTGTTTGTTATTTAATCGGGTATCTTTAATCTCAACTTAGCATATCTACGGCAATGGAATCTATTCGACATCGGTGATCGATGTCATGCGATTCAGCAGTCGGCGACCGAAGTACCCACTCGTTCTGACATGGAAACCCACGGAAAAACAAAGGAAGCGTCGATTGCGCGGTCTATGTCATCACGGTTTATCGAGCAATTACTTTGGGGTGAGAGCTACGACTGCTGAGCAGGCGTTCCTTACGAGATTAAAGTATGTTACCCGCATACTTAAGGAGGGGAGGACAACTGGCGTCCATGAGAAAGGGGGGTCGTCCGAAGCGGGTTAAATTTTGTTTTCGCAGACCGAGACTTGTATATGTTAATGTCAATTTTGTTTTCAGATGTAAACCCGAGACAAAATTCAATTCATTGTTTTCATTTTTCGAAGAACATGACTTGTATATGTCAATGTAAATTTTGTTTTGTTTTCAATTGTAAAAGCGAGGTTAAATTCCATTCGGTTTCATTTCATTGTTTAATTCTAGGTGTCATTGTTTACATTTCGGGTTTAATTGTTTAACTTTACCATCTATCGTTTAAATATCAGTTTGAAACATTTAAAATTACAGTTTCTCTGTTTAACATAACAACATCTCTCTGTTTAAATAGCGATAACACTGTAAAGAATAAGAGTTTAAATATGAAAAAAATTTCCGATCAATTCGATTGTTTCTCTTTAGAAGTCGACTTATTTACAATGCCTAGTCGGCTGACAGTTTTCATTACAAGATCTCGATTGTGACCGGATCCATGGCGGCGGTGCAATGTAACTCACGGACATCAAAGCAGCTGCGACTCGATCCTCTTTTCGTCTAGGGACGCCCAGTCGCCTTCTCGTCGCGAGCGGTCGTAAGCGAAGCTCACGATTTCCATCCGAAGGCTCATCGTCATCGGGTATGGGGAATATAGCTTCCTTATCGCCTCGGTTTGTAATTGTCGACGGTGAAGTAGCCGCTAATAAATCGATGAGCGTTGGTGTGCATGCGTATTATTGCGGCATAGCGTGTTTGCAAGGGATACCATAAACTTGCCCATCTTCGACATGAACAAGTTCGATGGCAAGATCTCTGGGAGTTCTTTGACAGCGGTCGATCAGTCCCAGTAACGATCATCGACACAGCGACCAACACGAAGATTTTGGCTATCCTCAACAATTATCTCTACCTTGAATGTATGTCTGGGCATAAGTAGGGTCTCCCCATTTGTTCGCTTGCTCACGCCCGGTTACATAACATGCGCATCAACTTGAACTGGCAAATAAGGTTAAACAAAAGGCGATGATGGTTAAATAATTCGTAAACATGTTTAAACATTATTGTAAATAGTTAAACAAAAGGATTAATATTTAAAGTCAGACAAGTCTAATTAAACAAAGATGGAAAATGTTTAAAGGGTAACACTAAATGTTAAGTGTAAAAATCAACATTACTGAGACCTTATGGAGTCGACCATTTTTAAAGTCACCGGTAAATGAGCGAGCTTCTTTGATCAAGCATTGAGCGACTCCATGACATTTGAATACATCTCACCCCAACGATCACCTCACGAGCAGATAATTCGACCAATGTGCCATATCCGATTTAGTAATCAACCGAGTGATGAGCTTCGGGTGATGTGGCACTGCAGTTCATTCACGGTATCATCGAAATCTTTTAGCCGTGGATGCCCACTGCAATGCGGAGCATATAGACCAGCACTCCTCCTCAATGCCTTCCCAAGTCTGACATTGGCTTTCATAAAATTGGCCTCCAAATGTCGAAGGCAGTATGCATGTCGCGAAGAAGGGAAGACTCTCGCAATTGCGTTCACAAGGCCCTTGGACACAGTCCGGCACGAAGGTAATTATCTCATGATAATCTCCTTTCACCATCGTATAAAGCATCGCCTAACTTAGATATGAACCAAGTCAATTGGCATCGGTCTCGTTGTCGACTATACAGGCGGCGTGGAAAAAACCATTGTTTTCCATCTTTCCCCATGTGGCATCCGTGAGTGTACCGATATTTTTCCAAGGAGGTGGGTACCATCGAGCATTGACTGCAAACCCTCTTGAATCCCACATACACTAGCGTGAAAGAAAAAGAATGCACGTTTAAAATGATCACCCGTCTCTTTCCACGATCGCTAGCAGCTGCAGGGTTGTCTCGACCCACCTTATCCACATACCAAAAGCAAGCGAGTCGTGGCGGAGATGTCACTGCCGGTCGAGGACCACCCGGGCATGCTCTTTTCCCAACCAAAGCACGCTTGTATGGTATGTGGACACCATGTTCCCTAGCATGTCCTTACGAATGTCAATGGCCTTGTACAAGGGCCGGTCCTTGAGCTTCTGAATCACTCATGCGCTTACCCATTTTTTGGACGCTTTCGGATATGACGCCAAACCTATGCCACCACCGCAAGTGTGTGACGTGTTGATTATCTTGATTCTGAAAGTATTTTTATTATACTCTTTTGATGCATGAAGGCGTCAACGACAACCATCGGCAGCGCATTCCACAGTCACCCGATGTTTTTCGTTCTTTATGAATTTGAAGTCAAAATTCCGTTTGATTACATGATTTTGAAGTACGTCCCTGAAATGTTCAACACCGTCAAAAAGCGTTGTCCAATATCCAACGACGACGCCGAGATGATCGGCGAGGAAGGAAGACATCCCACACCGTCGAGGTCACCATGGGATTGAACGGGAGCACTCGCAGAATCTGAATTCCTACCAACACTTCAGTCAAATGAAAAGATCAATATGTTAAGCGGAGAATATAATGTTTAAGTGATAATGCCAATATTTAAATGTTAAATTAAATACTTAAGCAGTTACCAAATAACGTAAACGAATAGTACAAGATGTTAACCAGTGACTGACATATTTAAACAATAATGAACTCATACAACTGGATCGAATAAAAGAGAAAGAACTTATAACGAGTAAAACTCGTTTTCATTATGATTCGGCAATGGCACATTGTCTGTCTTGACAATAAGATCAACTACAACGCATTTGAAGATGAAGTGCACGTGACACATCCGCTGGAAGTCAACATCGTTTTCTATTGGACAAACCGTTTTATATCCATCTGGTGTGATAAACTTCACCCTGACAAGGTAAACTTCGAGACCCCATCGCTCACATATCTCAGCTAACACCAACTCCCAAGAAGTCTGAGCCGTGAACATTAGCACTCTTCCCTCCCCGTTGAATCTAGCAATACCACAAAAACTCTCCATAATATATCGGCTGAAAACCAAATCGTACAAACCAAATGAAATGAAGAACAAAAAGAAGATGAAGAAGAAGAAGAAGAAGATGTAAACAACAAATAGCAGTCAGATAGGCAAACAAAAAGTGCAGGTTGTATCGTAGAGGTTAGACTAGGCGTGATGTGATTGGGCGGTATTTTTCCCTCCATCCCAACGACAAAGGGAAATATATGTCACATCGTCGATGAAGACAAATTGTCATCGCCTCGAATGAAAGTTCTCACCTCAACATGAGTCTCTGTTTAAAGCGTCGAGCTTTTTTTATGTTTTAAACAGATACATATAATGTTTAAAATAACACGTTACTGTTTAACTAAAAGTCTATATCATGTAAATAATATGTAAAACCGCTTTACATATAGTGATTTAACTGTTTTAAAAGTATATGTTATTGTTTAAAATTGAATGCTTTCAACGACATCACATTGAAGATGGGTACTCTCACGGGTCATCTGTTTAAACATCTTTTATGTATTTGCTAAACACTCGTTGTCATTGTTTAAAGAGTAAATCGATTATTGTTTAACTTTTTGTATTGTTTACAATGCCGTTCTTTGTTTCTCAAATTGTTTTTACTATGTCTCTGTTTAAATTTCACAAGTTATCACAAGGAGACACTCAAATAGGTTTGTTTGTTTAAAATATTTAAACGTTTACAATGGAGAATCTGATTAAATATCATAAGTTCACACTCAAATAAGCTTGTTTCATTTAAAATAAAACATTTACAACATTTACAACATTTACAACGTCTTCTCGGACCTTGGACACTCGCGACTCGACCCTCGTTCGTCTATTAAGATTTCGGTTTGACTCACCAAGTGTCTGTACATTCGAATGCTCATGGCGGTTGCATAACATGCGCATCAACTTGAACCTGCACAACGTAGAACGAAACACATTAAAAAAGGTTAAGCAAACACATTCATGAAAACGTCTATTAATCAATGTGTCTGGTTTCGACTTAGCGAAGATCCCGATAGTAAAAACACGTAGTAATATTCGTGACATCGACGTAAGGTTCTTAAACGGTAACAAAAAGTCTCAGTGATAAATATCAACTCCGTCTTAAAGGATGTTTCCTGATCTCCCTCCTCTAGAGAATCCTCCACAATCACGCAATAAGTGAAAACTTTCTTTTCTTATGCCCGCTTAATTGCTTGCCTGTCATCCACTACTGGAGAATCCTCTACATTCAGGAAATTATGCGAGTATTTCGACTTGGGCAGGAAAAGATAGTTTAACTTGTCAGATGATTACGGGCTCGATTGATTGTCAAGATGAGGGAGGATCACGAGACATCCTTTTCGAGATAGAGTTGATCTTCGAATTTTTCCGCTCCGACTCCAGTGAATATCATACCAGCGAGGGATGAGTGAGGAGGAGGAGGAGGATGAGGACGACGAGGAGTGGTTGTCCATGGGAAGGGTTCTTCCTTGGCATTTATGGTGTGAAGTCCACAAGCAGGTTGACGCTTCATATCCGAGAAAAAAGTGAAACGCACAGTGGACCGATATTGAATGATGACAACGAAAAAGAATTAATGCCGTCATTAATTCTTATGCACGGGATACCATAACCTTGCCACCTTGCCACCCACGCCACACGCCACCGCAAACACTTGGGTCTCAAAAGCGAAAAAGATCAATATTTTTACGCAGAGACTTTGAGAATTTACACGTTAATATGAATAGTTAAACATGTAAAGATAAAGTTAAACGAAGACGACAATTATTAAACATATTGGTAATATATTTAAACAGATAATAGCAAATAGTTAAACAAGTATTTAAAAATATACAAATAGATAACCATAAACGAGAAGAACTTTACAACGAAATGAACTCGCTTTTCGTGAGGATTCGACAATGGCACATGCTCGCTCCCTCGACAACAAAATCGACTACATGTCTCATTTGAAGATGGAGCTGACTTGACCAATCCGATGGAAATCAACTTCATTTTTCGGTTGGAGAAACCGATTTATATATTTCGGTATGATAAACTTCACCCAGACTACCACAAATGAGCTGCCATAATAAACACCCGTAGAACGGTCAAACTGACAGAACGAAGAGATTCTCACCAGACACGAAAAACCGCGTAACTAAAGTCGAACAAACCAAATAAGGAGAAATGAGGAGAAGAACAAGATGTAATGCAACTTCTAGGCATTGTCTATCAGAAACCAAGCAGAAAGCCCTTGAAAAGGTTGAACATGATGTGATTTGGCGCTTTTTTTCCCCACCATTTTCAAGGGCAAAAATGGGATTTCACAACATGGACCCATTTGAAGTGAACGGTAGGGGTAAAAGGGAAGTTAAACACTAACGAAAGGGATGCTCGGGGTGTGTAAAAGTAGGAGGGGGTTTTTGGGAAGTTTTGAAAATTACGATGGGTGAACAGTAATTTTCCCAAAAAATAATTTCATTTAACTCTACAAAAACAATTTCATGCAAATATTAAAGAAAACCAAGTCTACAATAACTAGAAATAATAATTTCATGTATTTTTTAAAAACCCCGAAGTTAAAAATAATTTCATTCAAGTCCACAAAAAATAATTTCATTCATTTTTCAAAAAAATTACAACTTTAAACTAATAATAAAAATAAATACCATAAATACAAAAAAATAATTTCATTCAACTCTACAAAAATAATTTCATGCAAATAATAATTTCATTCAACTCTACAAAAATAAATATCATAAATATAAAATAATAATTTCATGCATTTTTTTAAAAAACCATATGTTTATACTAATAATAAAAATAAATATCAAGAATACAACTAATAATTTTGTTCAAGTCTACAAAAATAAATTCATACAATTATTTAAAAAAAACAACTGTGAAAACTACAAATAATAATTTCATGCATTTTTTGAAAAACCACAAGACTAAACTAATAATTAAAATAAATATCAAGAATTTCAACTAATACTTTTATTCATGTCTACAATATTAATTTTGTCCAAATATTTATAAAAAAAGTCAACCAAAACTACAAATAATAATTTCATGCATTTTTTTTTAAACCACAAGTCTAAACTAATAATTAAAATAAATATATCAAGAATACAACAATACTTGCATGATTAAAATAAGACAAGCCTACAAAACTATAACTAAACATAAAAATAAATAAATCATGACCAACCTTGTTAATTGGGGACTTCCAAAATGTATAAAATTAAGAGAAAACCCAAATTTGCACCACTCCAAGTCTCCAAGACTCCAACTTGTAATATTAAGCCTTGATAATGTTCATTTGAATAATTAAACTCCAAGAATCCAAATAATATGCCTTGAGAGAGTGAGATTAAGAGAGAATGAAAGTAGGAGAGTTGAGAAATAATGAGATTAAAAGAGCATGAGAGTAAGAGAGTTGGGCAAGAGTAATAATTGGTAAAAACTAAATTATATGGGGATGGGGGTATATATAGAAATTTATAAGAAATAAAAAAAAACTAAGTTTTTCAAAATTCAAAATTTGAATTAAAAAAAAAAAAGCCCAACGGCTCCTAACCCGCCGAGTCAACCTGGCCGGTTGGGAACTGGGTTGTAACCCAGCGGGCTAACCTGCCGGCCACGGGTTGGGGCAAGCCCAACCCGTAACCTGACGGGCCGGTTACGGGTTGTTGGCCTTGCCCATCGGGTCAATTACCCGGCGGGCCAATTTCGGACGGGGCTGGGTTGCCAAATGGCCCATGCCCACCTCTAGTAATGAAGTAACTGAAAATCAATTGAAAACAGTAATTTTTGAAGACCAGAGCACTTTCAAATGAAGGAAGACATGAAATAGTGAAATGCTTAAAGATTTCACCTTAATATGACCCGGATGGCTCTAAGTTCTGAGGGTGATTGTAAGTCATCATCGATTCTCTCTTTAAATAGAAATTTTTGCTTCTCTTTACCTTTCCTTTTTTAGACTAAATCTTTTCATTGCATTATCGTTTGTTGTGTCCTTTCTCTTTTCTCCTTCTTTCTCAAATCCCTTGAAAATAATCTTCTTCCCTTCACTCCACTATAAACAAATTGTGGTATACAGTGGAGTATATGCCTTTTTAGTTCTAATGTAAAATCATCTGTTTCCCAATCTCAGCAGCAACCAGATGCATTATCATTTGCAACATCGAATATGACAAGAGCCACTGTTGTTACTGTTTCCAGTCTTTGTGGGAGAAGATATCAGTTATAATGTAACATCATCGGGAATGAGACTATGCATAGAAAATCTGACCCACATTCAATAAACTCTCATGAGGGAGATGAAAAATGTCACATTGTTCTCCCTACAAATTCTTCTGAGAAATGCATAAATGTAGTCAAGTGCAATTCTTTTAATCAAAGTGGAGTTTCTTCTTGCCCTTATTTATAATGGTGTTCTCAAGTATGTGCACCACCCCAGCTTCCTTGCGCTTGTTCAAGAACTTCAATTCATCCTTAGGCCTTTGGCTTGTCTACTCACATGACCTTACCAGATTTTGTCCTTTTTTGAGAACCTTCACAGGCACAATAGAATCACAGGTGGGTTGGTTTGTGTGGTCTTCCAGGATTGATGAAAGTGAATCATGATTATCGGTCAGATGCAAATTAATGGATCTCTCCATATATTGTCCGTCGAGATTGTGCTCTTTCGAATCAGTGTGCCATCCATCATTGTTTCCGATTGGAAAAAAAAGCAAGTGGCTTCCAAAGAGCATCTTCTCAAAGTCTTCATCTTTCTTATAAAGGTCTTTGTACCCATACATTGCAATGCAACGAAACATGCCAATCCTTTTCATTAGAAACCTTTCATCCATGTGAAGATCAGGTTCAAGGGATTTGAGGGAGAAAGGAGAAAGGAAAAGATAGAAAAAAAAGAAAAAGTCTTTTAATTGGGGGATTGCGCTGACGTGGTCAGCCCCTATGACATGGCGGAGCCACGTCAAATCATCATTAATACCGTAAGCGATGGTGACCAGATTGAAAGAAATTCATATGTTAAGTGACCAAAATAGATTTTTTTTACTAAAATAGGAACTTGTGGATAGTTTAGTGATTAATTATATAATTTACCCAAAAGTGGTAGGGGACAGCACAACTTGCTGTTTTTTTATTCCACCATATCTATGGTACAAAAATTCAAGTGAGGGACATGACAATTAAATATATTATTGCCCTTAATAAAATTGAAAAACTACAATGATGTCCTGTCACTATCCACCTCCGTTAACCACTGTCCATTGCCACTAATTGATCACTGGTAATCACCTTCAACAAGGCACCATACGCCAATAACCACCGTCGGTTAGCCATTGATGTCATCCGACCACCATCGCCGGCTTGTCACTGGCCACCATTGATCGCCGTTGACTAACCCACCAGTGTCATTTGACCACTGTCACCCGGCTGGTCACTAACCACCATTGACCTTTCTTTAGCTGGCCATCGGAATAAAATATTTTGTACTATGGTAGTTTTACTATTTTTTATCCAGTCCTTGTGCGAAGCAAATGGTGAAAAGTATAAAATATTTTGTATAATTAATTGAATATTAAATATGGAACAATACAAGCATTTGTATTGTGTTGTACTCATGTGCAAATTCATTAAACACCAAATGTGGAACAACACAAGTACTTTTGCTGTACTTCATCCATTTGTGTTATGTTGTGCTATACTGCTAGTATTTTTACTCATGTGCAAATCAAATGGAACTTAACATAATGGTTGTTTGGCAAATTTACTTTTTTTATATGAAAAGTCTATGATGCCTTAGATCGGTTGGAGCTCAACACTGAAATGAAAGATGGTAGGGTCATCAACAAGGTGGTAAATATGAGAGGATATATTCCTTGTTTTTTTACCTCGATTTCATACATTTTTCTTTGTTCTTGACCTTGGATATAGAGGTGGACTTTTCCTCGATGATAGTGATTATCCAGATTTTGAGGACCTTTTGTTTTCTTGATTTATTATTTTATAATTTTATTTTGTATGAAAATAAAATGTTAGTCAGAAAATTCCAAAAAAAATTAATAAACATAATTTCAAAAGTAATTAAAGATTACATGATCACATATAATAATAAAAATAGTACAAACTACAATTTTTTTATTTTTTATTTTTTGACAAGAGGAGTTAGAAGCTACGAAAACATTAAGCAACTTAAAACACAAAACCAATCACTGGAGCAACATCTTCATTCCAACCCTAATTGGGAAGTTGCAGTACAAACTACAACTCAATAAAATAAAATCTTAAAAAAAAATAAAATCTATAAAGTTTAAGAGTGTTGTTTAATGCTTATTTTATCAACTTGAGAATTAAATAGACATATGATTTTTTCTAAATTTTTATTTAAATATTTATAATATATATAATTTTTAGGGAAAGTTTCAAAAAACAATTTGTAATTTCATTGATTTGTGAAATAGCAACGGATTTTTTTTTTTTCAATTGTAGGATATGTGGTATCTCCAACCAATAAAAAAAAGGAAAAATTGTTAATGGTGGTAACTCTTCCTTATTTTGCAGGGACAAAATCATTAATTCACTTAAAAATCCACCACGTCGCATAAAAAAACATAATTTCCTACTTGATTTTGTTTGGTTTTGGGATTTAAGTTTTTTTTAGTGGAATTTTGCGAGGGATTAATTGAAAGTTTTTTTTTTAAATGCCATATGGTCTGGATTTTTAAATGAATTGATAATTTTGATTTTGTAAAATAAAGAAGAGCTACCAGTGTTAACGACTCATTAACGGGTTTTCTTTATTTTATTTATTTTTTTGGTTAGCTAAAGAAACCACATATTCTTGAAATAAAAAAAAACTATCCCTATTTTGTAAATTTATGAAACCACAAAGTTTTTTCTTTTGAATTTTTTTCCTAATTTATATTATATGATTTGAGAGAGAGAAAGGTGAGGTGAGGAGAGACGGGCAAGGATTTAAAAACCGGATCGGTCGGCAAACCGGTTGGCCAACCGGTTCACTGTTCAACAGTTTTCTATTTTTTTAATTTTTTTAAATATATAAAATTTTAAAAAAAAATTCATAAAATAATAAAAAAATCAGAATAAATGAGGGAAAATAGAAATTTAATAAATATAACTATATAAAAAAATCAAAGCAGAACATCATCATCATCATCATCATCATCATCATCTCAAAACAGAACAACATGGACAACAACTAGCTTTTGAGTTGAAACAAGAACATCAGAAACAATTTTCAAGCTTTGGCATTAATTGATCAAATCAACAACAATCAGATCCATAAAGACAAAAACTTAATCACCTCCGAGCATATATTAGATCATATACTTTGAAGAAAAAGATCGCAACTTTCATCATCAGAACCAAATAAATCATGGATCTCAAGTCAGAAATCTAAATTAAATTTCACCATAAAAGAAAAAAAACAAAAAACAAACATCAAGACCAGAAAACATAAAGGGAAAAGAGATATTGTAGAGCCCGTGGATTCTCCATTCTCGCCGTCGTTCTTCTTCTTCCCTATTTTGAGGCCCTCAAGCTACTATATTCTCCACCAAGAAAGCTAGAAATGGTCAAAACTAAAAAAGGGGAGGGGGAGTCAGAAGTGAGAACCTTGAGATCGTGGTCCGTGAGAGATAGTCTGTGTGCCACATTGAAATTTTTAATTTTTTTAAAACCCAGCTCCGATCAAATCGGTTCACCGATTCCCGGTCTAAATCCGATTCATAACCGATTTGATCAAGATCCGGTTCAATTTATATGGCTGAACTAGACTGGCGGCCGATTAATGGTTGAACTGGTTGAACCGGCCGGTCCGGTCCGGTTTTTAAATCCTTGGGGACGGGGGACGGGGGAGGGAAGTGATGGTATTTCTTGTCTTAGTCATAGTCTCTGTTTATCTCCAGCGGGAACAATAACTTTATCTATCTTCATCCTCATTAAAGTAGACAATCAGGTTCTTCTCTTAGCCGAAGTAAATTGACATTGTCAGAAGATTGTGAACCTCCACGAGACTGCCATGTGGCTGAGTTCTTTAGTCTCACGTTACTTTTAGCGCTTAATTATTTATTTTTTATTGAATTTTGCTTATTGTAACAGAGATCTTTGGAGGAATTATCTTGATGGCATCTCCTTGCTACTTTGAGTTCAAGCAATCTCTCTTTACTTTTGTATGCAAGCTTTGAGTCCCTCTTAGATTTTCTAGATGTTTTGGACAATGTGGACAAGTCATTAGACACACACCCCCACTTTTATTTATGGATCAACCATGTATTGTAAGCGAGTTATACCATTGATTTCCCGCATGAGAGTTAAATGCCTTAACCGCTCAAATTGTATCTCTCTTTGTCCTTCACACCTCATTTTATTCTTTTCTTATATTATATATTTGTCTAGAGATTATCTTTCTTCTTTATAAGCAAAGAAGAGATGGGTTCTTTATTTTACTTAAAAAAGGTTGGCTCAACTCCATCTGGCTTCTTTGCTTCATTCATTAGTGCCTTATGAAGGAAGTGATGAAGAGATCTCTAGAGATTGTCTTTCCAAAAATTATTTCAAAAATTATCATTAACTATTGTGTAGTACATAATGCACTATCATGACCTTGAATTAATTACAGGTAGGGATCACAATTTACTCCAATCTTGTAAATACCTGCAAGAACCCCAAAATTCCATTTTTTTAGGGTCAAGTCCCTGGAAGATCTCTAATCTAGTATTGATCTCCACCAACATCTATGTTTCATTATATATATAACTAACAATTATATGAAGATAATATTTTTTTTCCTGTATGTATGTTTAAATTAATAGTAAAATCAAGAGAAGAGATAGATGCATGTGATGATATCATATAAAATATCATATATTTTTATTTATTTTAGGTATTTTTTTTCCTTTGCATTGATCCTTCACAACATAGGTGGGAAGATTACATGAAGTTTTATCCCCTTATATATTTTAGATTAATTGAAGGGTACATAAAAGGCTAGCCCCCTTTTTATTTATATGTCATTGTTAATTTCTTCAATAATGGAGATTAGCTTCTCAATCCTGACAGGTTTCAGAACAACATCATCTGCTCCAGCATACAAGAAGTCCAGTACTGCCTCCCTTGTGTAGAAGGTGATGATCCCAAGTATTTTTGTGGTAACTCCCATAGCTCTCAGTCTCCTTGTTGCCTAATTCATAATAAATCAAACAGGGAAAAAAGTAGTTAGTTTTTTATTTGTTAATTTTTTTCATGCTACCAAGAAAGATAGTAGAATACATGTATGCCATTGTCCATTGCTGGCATGTCCTTATCCATGATAATAAGATCCACAACAACTCCTTCATAAATGATCTCCAAAGCTTCTTCTGCATTGTTAGCCACAAGAGACTCAACTCCAAGTGCCCTAAGAGTTCCTACCAAAATGGCTTGCTCAACCCTGCAGTCATTTACAATGAGAGCTCTAAGGGTGTGCATGGGGTTAGGTGATTCTGAATCATCCATCGATTGTTTTCTGCAAAATAAGGATTATATAATAAAAACGAAAGATCGGATATGGTAGTTAAATAACTTAAGATTGTTATAAACTAAATAAAGTAATGCGAAGAAAGAAAGCCATGAAAGAAATGATGGTGCAAGGATGTTACCTTTAGATAACTATAATGATTCTATGTTCTCAATGCAGTTGTATGTGGTTGCCGATTCTCCCTTTAAATAGACGTCTTCTTGCCGTACTTTGACTTCTATTTTTGGACTATATCTTTTCTTAGATTTTTTTTTTTTGTATTTGATTTATTAAGATTGCTCCGCATCTCAGTAAATCTTGTGAAGATTACATCATGGATATTGCCTTATATTTAGTGGCTTAAGATTGATTTTGATGCCAAAAATAGGGGTTGGATGACAAACATTATATATTATATTATGTAATAATAATATGAACGTTAGCAGAATTTGAATTTGTATGTATTTACATTATATATTATGTAATATCCTACATTTGGGGTACGAATCTCTCACTCATCCTCACAATTGATTACAAGAACCCTCTCTATTGATTAACCGAAGCTCACTTTCTCACCCACACTCTAGGGTCTCTCTCATTATGATCACTCTAAATCTTCAGAGGAGGGTCTTATATAGATGTCTCACATCCCAAAAATGGAACTCCCTCCTTTAGAATTACTACAGCCACTTAAATTTGGAAACTTAAAATTTTGCTATTGTGATTCTGGTAGCAACCGAGCTTGCAAGGTGACATTCCTGCTGCAATTGAATGAGTTTCAGCTTTCGCTACAATGAGACCTCAAGGCACCTCCTACCCTCCTAGTTGTGTCTAAGCTGAATGCTGTCAAGTCCTCTCAATCTCATTCTACTAACAACTAGCTGAATTTCTTATAGTCTCATTAGTGCTGCCATCTCAAAGGTCACACTCCACCATGGTGCATATTCTCCATACCATAGATAGTCTTCAACGATCTCAACGATCTTCTACCAAACTGGATCTCTAAGTTACCAAAGTTTGGTCTTTATAATCTTCAAATTACAAACTTAATATTCCATTCATCTTGGTTCTTCACAATTGTCTTCAATCTTCACTTTAGTTTGTCATATCTCTAAATAGCTCAATCCAAGTTTGAGCTTCAAGTTACCTTACTGAATATAAATTGTGTCTTCATTTAACCACTTACAAAATTATGTTTCCATTCCCCATTCGGGACCTAAATTTCACACACATTCACCTTGTCCTTGACCTTGGGTAAAGGGATAAATATTTCCTTATTTGGTTACTCCCGTACCCACAAGGATTACATAGTTTTGAGGATTACCAATTTCTCTGATTTATTCTTTTTATAAATATTATATTTAAAATAAAATATTAGCTAGAAAGTTTTATAAAAAGTTTAAAAAATAAAATTTCAAAAGATTACATCACCACATACAATAACAAAACAAGTATAAACTACAGCCTAATAAAATAAAATCAATAAAGTCTAGAGTTTTATTTAGTCTTCTAATACTTTGGTAGTGATTATTTAATCATTATTAATTTTATAATTAAATAGATATATGTTTTTTAATTTTATTTATATATTTATAATATTTATAATTTAAAAAGAAAAATTTTTGCTTAAGTACCTTGTGGTTTGTCTTTTTATCAATTCAGGATTTGTGGTTTGAGTTGTAGAACTTTAGTACCATGTAGTCTAATGCATTTGTAAGAAGGTGTCAAAATGCTTAACTTCATTAATTCTTGCTGACATGGGATAAAAATAAAATTGAATTTATCTTTTTACCCTTATTTACATTAATAAAATATGTATTAGTAAAAACCATTAATGTCTACTTTGTATAGTATTTAAAAACCATTCAAGTTAAAATTGGAGGTAAAACTTGAATGGTTCTTAATTAGTACATGTTTTAGTAATGTAAATATGTGCAAAAAGAAAAATTAAGGTTTAAATTAACAAAGTTAAACATTTTGGCACTTTTTTTGGTAAACATTTTAGATTACGGGGTACTAAAGTGTTACAACTCAAACCACAAGTCCCGAATTGATAAAGAGGTAAACCACAAGGTACTTTAGTAAAATTTCTCCTAATTTAAATTATATAATTTCATGGGGAGAGTATTTCCCGTCCTCATTTCTATCCCCAGAGGGGAATAGTAACTTTACCCATCCCCATCCCATCCTTGCCATGAGAGGAATTGGGTACTCTTTACCCATCCCTAGAAGATGGTGAGCCTCTATGCGACTGCACATGTGGCTGAGTTCTCTAATCTCACTTTACTTTGAAAACTTAATAGAGATTGTGGAGGAATTGTCTTAATCTCATCCTCCCTGCCTCTTAGGATTCAATCAATCTCACCATTAAGTGAGTTTCTCATTACTTTTGAATGTAAGCTTTCAGTCCCTCTTCAATTTTCTAGATGTATGCATATATTTTTTGAATCTTGGTATATAAATATTTGTCGGGCCCTTTTAGAAATCATCACATGGAAAATTCTCAAAAGGTGTTTAGTGATTCACCACCCTGAAAGAATTGCATGTGTCTTTGTTATTCTTACCTCATTTTCTTCTATTCTTATGTTTTATTTATTTGTCCCTCTGTTACTTTTCCTCTTTATAAGCAAAAAAGTGATGTGTTCTTTATTTTTCTTAGAAAATGCTGGCACATCTTCATCTTGCTTCTTTGTTTCATTTATTAGTGCCTTGTGAAGAAAGTCTGCTGAAGACAACTCTAGAGATTGTCTTTTAAAAATTATGGTCAACAATTAATGTAATATTACACAAAACACCACCATCGTATTAGACCTTGAATAATTAGTAGTAGGAATTCTATATATATATATGATAAGTGTATAATTGAACACAAATTTTTTTTATATTATTTTATACAGTTAATTGGTATGTATTTTGATATTTTTTTGGAAAATGATGCTTAACATGGTGTAAAATTTGATTTTAGGTGACGGACAATGCATAATGAAAGGCCAAAAGAAGCAATGTTGAGCCAAAACAAAGAAGATAAAACTCTCTCGACATTAAGAACAAGGGAAGAAGCTAGACAGAACACCTTACAACCACATTTATGATCATAAGTGTCGTCTAGAGAACCTTGCATGCATGCTTATGCTAGTAAGAAAGAGCACAATTGCCAGACAGAGATTTTCGAGCAAGATTTACGCCCGTAAGTCGGGCGGTAAGGTCCATATAGAAGAGTTTATTGGGAACAGATACACTCGTAAAGGAGGTCGCAAGCACCATTTAGAGGAGTTTATGGTCCAGAGGTTACTATGGTACCGGAGACCTTTTCTTCGCTTTTGTCATCTTTTCCGAGTGCGTTCCAAAGTTTTTGGTTCAGTTAGGGGAGTTTGTGGTTGTAAAGTAGTCTTTTCGGTGTTTTTCAATCTAAAAACATAAACATGCCTATGTTTAGGCCGTGTTTATGCCCACACATTTTATATGATGATTTTTGGCTTGGTTTTGGTGCAAAATTAACCAACATGTAATGTGTACGCCCTGAAACACACCCGTGCTAAGAAGATTTTTCAAATTTCTGTAATTTACATAGCCAAAAGCACGCCCATGCTTTTCCTGGTGAAGTCCAGACATGCTCTTTACTATAACGGTGTTATTGTAGCAGCGCACAGGGTGAACCAAGCCCGTGCTTTGGCTTTTCCAACTTCGATTTAAAGGCATTATAATTCTTTTGTAAACCCTAACCCTTTACCCCTTCTGCCCTCTTCTTCCCTTGGTGTTCCCTATTGATTTATTGCATTTGAGGTGAGGTATGATACTTATGAGCATGTAATGCTTGAGATTTACATTTATGTGGAATGATGCTCATTTCTGGCATATGGCCATCGTCCTGGATATGTACCATTTGATTTATTATTATTATTATATTATTGTTACACTACGGGTGGTTGATGGTGATGGGGTTGTAACCCTCCTGCTGCAGTAGGGGGCTAGCCTTTAGAGGTGGCGTGGAGGACCCGGTTGTGCTTATCCATCTTAGGTGGTGCGTAGAGTTCTGACTGGATGATACATCGGAATTTCGGAGTCATCATACGGAATAGGTGGGTCAACGCCAAGGACATGAGGGCCTTGACAACTCTGAACTTAGTTGTGGCTACAACTATGATTTGGAGGATTTTCTAGACCATTCATTGATTTACCAATATGTATTATATTAATTGAGACTTCGTGATTCTTATGTTGAATTCTCGTGCAATATTCCCTCCTATATTTGAAAAGAATGAGTTTGTGACGAGTTTCACAATTTGATGTTTTGCAAATTCGTATTATGCTTGAAGATGAGTTTTGAAATTGAAATCCTGATTTAAGGCAAATGTATTAAATAGGATGTTTATGGATATCGCCTATATATATTCGCTATGCAAATTATTGTATCTTTTAGAGTTGTTGTATTTATGCAAAAGCTTAATTGTTGATGTTTCTTCAACTCGATTTGATATTATTTTTGAATTATGCTAACCTACTCACTGAGTAACTCCTCTCTCTTTTTCCCAGGCTCTAGCAGCCAGTAGTATGGCGGCAAAGCGGTGTGTTAGGCATCCACTATTTTTTTCATTCATTTTTAGTATATGTATGTTATTCATTGAGCATGTACTTGTTGTATTAGAACATGGATCCATTAGTGTGTTTGAACTCTGTAAGCTTGAGTTGCTTGATTGTCTAGCTTCTTGGAAACTTATTGTAATTGTGATGAGCGGGTTCCATTGGACTCTACTTTCATGTTATTATATTGTTGTTTCTCCTATGTATCTATGTATTCACATTTTGTACATGTTGTTAAGTGTCATTGATTCTAGGAATTTTGTTAGCCATACAACGACTTGAGGGTAGAATGGTGGGGTATCCCTCCTCTAGTTGTCGTAGTGGTTGTCGCATCCCGGGGCCCATCGGGTCATGGCTTGATACTAATCGCCATAGGGTGGACCATAACATCAAGATACAAGACCTTACAAGTGGAGCCTATGGTTGTAAGATGCTTGTAAGACACATGACTCATCATTTCCAGCTCCTTTACGGCCTTGTTCTTAAACGCATAAGTCACTCATAAGTGGTTAGATATATAAAATTTTACTAAGGATTTTGGGGGGAAGCTTTTGGCAGTTAAGTGAAGGGAAAAAGGGAGAAAGGTTCTCAATCATTCCACCAACAGTCCGGCGACTTGGAGATCCTCATCCACCATCTAGGACACCATTGGAGTTGTCGAGGAGTGTTCTCCATGGCGTTGTGGAAGATCGATGGGAGATTCATCAACACTAAAAGGCAATAAAGAGAGAAGGGAGTTTCAATGTTTTCATTTACTTTTCCTGCATTATTGGATTGTATGAGTGTTCTCCTTTTAATGGAGAACTAACTTCTTGATGTTTGGGCATAGATGGAACCTAGGATTTATAGTTTTGATTAGCATTGGTTGCAAATTTTGGAGCTTTTACATGGATTGATTGATTGCAATTTATTAAAGTTGAATTCAATTGTATTGAATTCTATTGTAGTGAATGCCAAGGATTTATAATTGTTGTACTTGTGTAATGAATTGAAAGATCCACTTATTATAGACATATCACAATTGAAGGGAATCACGAATCCGCCTAGAAATATGACACTTTGTGGTTGAGATTTCTCCCCTATAAACCTTCCCAGCAAGTTAACTTAGGATTTTTAGTGTATTGCGATCATAGATAGCATGGTAAGTTTGTATGGGATTAAGGTCAACATCATACAAGACTAGTTATTGTTCACCTTGAGAAAGGGGGCAATATGAATTATAAATTCTCTCTGTTCAACTAGATTGCAAGATTTTGTGTAACCTTGTCCAGAACATAACAAAACCCATAGGGGAAGTCTATGCCCGAACATCCTTTTTCCATGCTTATTTTGCCATACTTTTACTTATGTTTCTAGTTCTTGATTTTCTGATTTTGAATTTACACCTCACATCTTTGATTAAGTTGATTGTCGGCTTTAGAATTAGTACTAGTATTCTCTAGTTCTTTGTGGATCAATAACCGTGCTTCCTAGCACACTATATTACTTGATCGGCACATGCACTTGTGTTTCATAGATGACATTAGTCCATCTCAATATATATTTAGTATCAAGTTGGTTAGAGATCTCTAATCTAGTATTGATCCCCATCAACATCCTATTTCATTATATATATATATATATAAATATAACTAACAATTATGTTTAAATTACTAGTAAAATTAATATAAGAGATAGCTAGGATGATATCATATAAAATATCATATATTTTTATTTATTTTAGGTATTTTTTTTTCCTTTTCATTGATCCTTCACAACATAGGTGGGAAGATTACATGAAGTTTTATCCCCTTATATATTTTAGATTAATTGAAGGGTACATAAAAGGCTAGTCCCCTTTTTATTTATATGTCATTGTTAATTTCTTCAATAATAGAGATTAGCTTCTCAATCCTGACAGGTTTCAGAACAACATCATCTGCTCCAGCATACAAGAAGTCCAGTACTGCCTCCCTTGTGTAGAAGGTGATGATCCCAAGTATTTTTGCGGTAACTCCCATAGCTCTCAGTCTCCTTGTTGCCTAATTCATAATAAATCAAACAGGGAAAAAAAGTAGTTAGTTTTTTATTTGTTAATTTTTTTCATGCTACCAAGAAAGATAGTAGAATACATGTATGCCATCGTCCATTACTGGCATGTCCTTATCCATGATAATAAGATCCACAACAGCTCCTTCATAAATGATCTCCAAAGCTTCTTCTGCATTGTTAGCCACAAGAGACTCAACTCCAAGTGCCCTAAGAGTTCCTACCAAAATGGCTTGCTCAACCCTGCAGTCATTTACAATGAGAGCTCTAAGGGTGTGCATGGGGTTAGGTGATTCTGAATCATCCATCGATTGTTTTCTGCAAAATAAGGATTATATAATAAAAACGAAAGATCGGATATGGTAGTTAAATAACTTAAGATTGTTAGAAACTAAATAAAATAATGCGAAGAAAGAAAGCCATGAAAGAAATGACGGTGTAAGGATGTTACCTTTAGATAACTATAATGATTCTATGTTCTCAATGCAGTAGTTGTATGTGGTTGCCGATTCTCCCTTTAAATAGACGTCTTCTTGCCGTACTTTGACTTCTATTTTTGGACTATATCTTTTCTTAGATTTTTTTTTTTGTATTTGATTTATTAAGATTGCTCCGCATCTCAGTAAATCTTGTGAAGATTACATCATGGATATTGCCTTATATTTAGTGGCTTAAGATTGATTTTGATGCCAAAAATAGGGGTTGGATGACAAACATTATATATTATATTATGTAATAATAATATGAACGTTAGCAGAATTTGAATTTGTATGTATTTACATTTCTCTCTTGAGAATATTTTTATGATAAAATTTTCATTTTCTATAGTATTCAAATTTGTGAGAAATCTCATAAAAGCGATTTGCACTTTTAGTTTTATATTTTGTTCCAAATTTTGAACTGTTATACTTTTATAATGTTCAATACAATTTACATAGTGGCAATTGTATTTGTTTTTCTTGGATACACGATTAGGATATTAGTTTATGTATTTGTGTTACATTAGAAATGCTTATAAATATAATAATTAGTGGTGTAGTTGAATTTTAATATAAGTGGGTATTCTTACTTTACATCCACACTTTAATATAATTATACCTTTGTTATTTTTTGGAAAAAAGAGCTACAATGTAGCGATTTATTAATAATTAAGAAAAACAAATACAAGGCAAAGAAGTAAGAAGCATAACAATACACCAACCTAACTAAACATAACATAACATAGAATATATTAAAGAAGGAATCCTACTCTTCTAGCAACTCTCGTGAGCCATCTTTCCCATTCCAAACCAAGGTGAAACAAGGAGATATGGACCATTTGACACAATTCCTAACTAGCTGGGATGAGGCCACACAGTTCCAGGCCTGGGGAATAGGATCAACTCTAGGAGATCCAACCACAAGGAGCTAATGTCCAATAATCAATTGATGCAATTGACATGCATTCAAACACTCTCCTCCTTCATTAGCCTTTAGGAGATTTGAACATGTAACAAAGACTTTCCCAACCCTCAGATTCTCCATGGTGGCATGATGTAATGTAACAATTAGAGCCTTTACTTCTACATTCAGCTTTGACACAATAGGGATATGGTAACAGCTAATAAGACAAATTTCAAAATTAGTTCCTGCAATACATAACTTACTCCTCCATTACATGTTTCTGCAGATCAAAACACAGTAGAGAATATGAAGAAGTTCTTCCTTAAGTGACATGTTGATGTAGTATTGAATTCTTGAACATGAGCAGTGCCCATCTTGATAATCCAATTGAAATTATGCTATCTGTTCTTGAAGATGAGATCACAACAAGCCTTCAAACTGAACCAAACCACTACAACAATCACATTGGTCATATGCTTGGGGACACTAGAATAGCTATAATCAAGCCAACTACTAGAGGAAATACTATATTGGCAAGAAAATTATCTAGCAGTAAAGTCCTTAACCCTACCCCAAATTTCTTGTGCCTCACTACATTGGTTAAAAATATGTTATGTAATTTCATTCATTAAGCCACAAAAAAATATAAGGAGCGAGAGGGACTTATTAATGGCAATGAGAAGATCATATGTTTTGACGTTGCTCTACACTACCAATCAAATAAATAACTTAACTTATGGGAAACATTTAGCTTCTAAATGCTTCTGCACCCTTCCCATGATTCAATAGAGACACTTTTATTGTTAAAAAAAATTATATACATCAATTGGAATTCTACTATTGTTAGTCATATGATACCTAACCCAATGGTCACTGTCATGTCAGTTGATACTCCCCAGACTGAACATCGAAGAGTTTAGGATAACCCAAAAAACCTTTTGAAAAAATGGAGTATTCCAACAATCCTCCAGAATAAAGTCAATAATAGGTTTTCAAAATCCACATCCATATCAATGATCATGGGTTTAAAAGCTAGAGGAGTTTCAAAACACCATAGGTCATGAAGAATAGAAATGTTGCAGGATTAACAGAATTGATCTAGAGAAAAGGTTTGATGACACTAGAAGTCCTACAAATCCCTCAAAAAAACTAAGAGCAATTTTGGGTAATAGAACAGTTCCAAAAATTAACCAAGCCAAATTTCTAAATGAGAACATCCACCCACATAACATCTTTAGAATTAATATAATTAAGAACATTTTTTGACCATCAGAGAGTTCTTAACTAAATGGAAATTCCTGATGCCCAAAACCCTCTCAAATTTACCCAGTATAGTGTTATTCTAGTTGACCAAGGAAATGTCACTAATATTGCCACTACTTGGCCCAAAGGAATTTTCTAGCACTTTTTGAAATCTTATCAAGGACTTCATCTTGAATAGGATAAATTGAGAGGTTAATAAACAGGGGTTGCCAACAAAGTGCTATTAATGAACACAGTTTTACCAGCCTTAGACAAATTAGACTGGTCCAACTCGTAGTTGCCTTATTGACTCTCAATCATGGACCGGAAGAGGATAGTGGCCAATTTTTTATGGGAGAACTAGACACCCAAATAGAGAAAAGTCAAAGAGCCAATGCTAAAATTGAGAATGGAACTCCTAGTTATACCATGTTACTTGAGCATCATCTTGTGTAATGTTTTTATATGGTGGCCATCCCTTCTTCTAATATTTAGCATAACATATTCTTTATTGTTAGTACTATGTGAACTATTGTTTCCTCTATTCTTGATAACTTTTATCCCTTAAGAGGGGTATAACTATGTACTCTAAATGATCCTTAAATGAGTCATGTTTTGGTAAGTATATTTGATGGAAGTAATTATGAATTTGCAACTTATGAATATATTGTTATTTTTCTTTTGAAACATTTTGGCATGGATGGAATCACTGAATTAATAATTATATTGGGTGATGGAATCCTCGCAGATATGTGATTTGGTTTTTAGATACTAAGATTTATTATTTATAATATCAATTCATTCCCATGGAAATGGATCGGGTTCTAAATAAAAATTATACTACTATGATTTATTTCCAAAAGTTATTGTATACTAATAGAGAAATAGAGGAGATAACAAGCCAAGGGAGAGAAAGAACAAAATAATAGAGGTTCTTCTACAAAACTAGAGGTTAATTCAAGAGATTGATATTGAGACACAAGGTCTTATTTAAGCTCTTCCGCAAAGGATTTGGAGTTTTGAGGAGGTTTGAGATCTTGGTATGTTCATGACTTGGTAGAGCTTTTTAATATAACTTGCAAAGATGCATTGTATTCTTGTCATGTTCATATTGTTGTACATCTTTAATATTGTTGATACTTTTACATTGCATAGTTGATTCATTTTTGCTCTATGGTTTTCCCCTGATTGGGTTTTCTTGATTATTGCCTAGTTTTGCATTAGTAGTTTGATTGGATTGGGATTATTATCTACTTATGGCTCTTCAAGCATAATTAAATTGCAGGTATTAACATTACATATATTTTCCTTCCTGGTGATTTGCTTTTTATTAACAAGTGCGAAGATAGCAAGGTTAAATTTTTCTTTGGTTTTATTATATTCTAGTTGTAGGCATTCTTTTTACAACACATACATTTTTTTATAAGAAAAACAATTCGAAAGAGCATAAAGCTTTATATAATATATCATTCACTATCAACAAATACTATAAATTGCATGAATGGTGTGCCTTGAAACAAAATGTTATTAGCAATTATATATATATTTTTCTCTAGTATTCCATTATCAATTTCTTCGAGAATAGACATGAGCTTCTCTCTCTTGACTAGCTTTGGAACAAACTCATCTACTCCAGCATTCTAAAACTCCAACTCCACTTCCTTTATATCTTTTGCGCTGATTCAAATTATCTTTGTGGTGATTCCCATAGCCCTGAGCTTCCTCGTTGTCTATTTCAAAACAAAAAAAAATCCAGTTAGAATTTTTTTTTACCCACTGATTTATTCATAGTTGTTGTAAAGAGAGTAGAATATATGTATGCCATCATCTAGGTCAAGCATTTCCTTATCCATAAGGATAAGGTCTAGTATACCTTCTCCCTGGATGACCTCTAGAGTTTCTTTCTCATTATTTTTCACCACAGTCTCAACTCTAAGTCATGTAAGAATTGCAACTAAAAAGGCCTACTCAGACTTGCTGTCGTTCACCAGTAGAGCTCTCAATATGTGTTTGAGCTTCGACTCATAAGAGTTAGTTTCCCAAATTCTTACTAACATAGTTTCTACAAAATCACCAAAGCATAGAGCCAAACCTAAAGGATAAGTATAGCAATAAATAATTAAAGCTTGTTGAAAACTAAATAAAGCCTTATGAACACCCCTACATCAGGAGAGTTAGTATTACATTTCTTTTCCAATTCAAAAATTGAGGTTTCAATACTGTGACTAATCAGTATTTATAAAATCAAAAAGTAATAAAATAAAGTACAATGAAGAACTAAAGCATTTGGGGAAGAAAGACATGCACCAAAAAAAAAGGCTTGAAGGGTTTCACCTCTAGATATTTGGATTGATTCTATGTTATGGGTGATATGTAATGTCATGGACTCTCCTTTAAGTAGATGTTTCCCTTTCTATTTCGGACTATATCTTTTCTTGACATTTCAATATGGTGAATGAGATTTATTGAGATTTTCTTGATATCTCAATGAATATTGTGAGGATATTTCTTTGATTGCCTTACATTTGATATTAAAAAGATATTAATAAAGGTGATAAAAATAGTGCTTTTTCTCATTTTATTTTGTCCAAATATTAATTTGATTTCATTATTTTTCTTTCCAATTAGTTGATTTTATAAGCACAATTCATAAACATATATACAACATCGAATAGAATGAGGTTATATATATGTATGTATGTATGCATGTATATACTGGTTCAAATCAACTACTTCAATTTTTTACTTGATTTGATGCACAAAGTTGCTTTCTTAATCGTTTTTTTTTTTTGGTTTTATTTATAGATTTGATTCATGTTTTTGGTTTTTCAAATTTCCTTACCCATCCTTGATTACTATGGAATACTAACAAGGATGTAAATAGTCAAACTTAAACAGCCTATTCCCAGCATGCTCAGTTGGAATTGAATAGCTTAAGTTTGAAATTTTTTACAAAGGTTTGTTCAAACTTAGTTCGAAGATAATTCTAAGCTAGAAAACCAACCTTGAGCGATTAAATAAGGTTTAAAGTTTTGACCCAAGTTCTAGCTTTTATATAGCAAAGCTTGAGCTACTCATAAATAGCTTCATCAATTAATAGTAATTATTGTGGAGCATAGAGCTGTGGCAAGCTCAACCTTGTCAAGGATTTCAATAGAATGTGTAATTACTCCCTTGAACAATTGATTGATGAGAAAGATGTTCTAATATTCTTTCAAAAAATTCAAGAAGGAGTTTATGAGAATTTATGAAGTTCAATTTGGAGATACCAAAAACATTGTGGATGCTTCCAAAATCATGAGCTCACTTTTATTGTGTTTGCAATTTTACTTTTTGGTAATTATTATTTTCTGAGAATATATAATAAGACAGCATTGATCTTTTTATGTACCATGAAAATTTCATATAATGTGAAGATCAAATTTAGATGAAGTTAGTTAAAGAATTAATTAGAATAATGGATTCAAAAATCATTTGAGACAAATGTGATATGAATCTTAGCATTGAATTCCATTGTTTCCCATCATTCTTATATTAGAACAACAGTACTTGTATTCAAACAATACAAGGTTCAAAGTGTGTAGCAACTGTCACTATATTTTTCTTGTTTATCTAGCTTTTCAACCAATTTTATCAAAAATAAATAAATAAATAAACATAAAAATCGGTCACTATTTTACCTCCATTACTAGGTTTACCAAGAGGAATATGCAAATGTCCAGGAGGATACAATGAAGCCAATGTTTAATCTCGTCTTACCCTTAAGATGTTAGACAAGCATGCACAACTATAGGGTTGTAGAGTTGTTGCAATCTTACAATCTACCTTCTATGGCAAGTAGATTATATGAAATTCAGATTATTAAGTAAATAGTGGGAACTTAATGAATTCTTCTATTTCATATTTCGAAAATAGTTTATAACAAGTCTTTATGTAGACTTGCAACTATCTCTTTATTTTGGGACACAATTTTTATTTATTGTCTTTTTTTCATTAGATATAATTTTTTGTTAAATAAGAGAATGGTATGTCATTGTCTTCCTAGTCAAAAGTTGAGGATTCAAATCCTATCCATGGCTTGTAAACATTTCACCCAAATATATATATATATATATATATATATATATCTTTTTATCATTAAATGTACAATTTAAAATAAAGCAACTTCTTCCCCTAGTTTGGTAAAATATAATTATCATGTTTAGTTCAATAAATGAGTGAGGATGGGTAATTTTATTTTATTTATTTATTATTATTATTATTATTTTTGGAAAGAGGAGTGAGGAGTGTGATATATATATTGGTCAATTTACCCTTTTATATAGAATGGACAATGATCACTTTTTTTACACTTTTTTAATATATATATCTTGTACAAACTTTATTATTATTATTATTATTATTATTATTAAACCAATGCCATAATAGCTTTTTTTAATATATCTTTGTATTTTTATATTTTGGAGAATTAAGTCTAAAAAAAGTGTTATCCATGCTTTAAAGACTAGTCCACAATTTTTCTTTCTAATTTTTCCTTCTCTACACTTCAAAGAACCATTTCCTCTAACAAGATTTGGAGCTTTGAGAAGGTTTGAGATCTTAGAATGTTCATGCCATGGTGTAGCATTTTATTCCTATTTGTCGAGATGGATTGTATTCTTAAGATATTCACAATATTGCTGCAACTCTTTTATACTCTTAATACTCTCACATTGCATAGTGGATTCATTTGTGCTCTATGGTTTCCCTTATTTGGGATTTTTGATAATCGTCTTTCTTTGTTATTAGTTAATTTATTGATTGGGATTACTATCTACTTATGTCTCGTCAAATATAATTATATTGTAAGTATTAACATTACATCCCCTTTCCTTCCCAACGCTTGCCTTTTACAAAACTGGTTTCAAGATAATAGGGTTATATATATATATATAGTTTAATTGTAATTCTATTTTTAGGAATTCATTTTTTACAACACATGTATTTCTATTTAAGAAAAACAACTCAAAAGAGCACAAAGTTTTATTAATAATATTATTCACTATCAGGTAAATTGCATGAATGGTGTGCCTCAAAACACCATGTTATTTAGAAATTATAGAAGTTTTATTTTATATCTTATTGTCAATTTCTTCAAGAATAGACATGAGCTTCTCCCTCTTAATTGGCTTCGTGAGATACTCATCTGCTCCAGCATTCAGAAACTCTAACTCCGCCTCCCTCATATCTTCAGTGCTGATCCCAATTATCTTTGCAGTAACTCCCATAGCCCTAAGCTTCCTCGTTGCCTATTTCATTAAACAAAAAAAGAATTAGTTTTTTTCCCTTCACTAATTTATTTATTTTTTTGCAAGGAATACATGTATGCCATCATCCAATTCATGCATCTCCCTGTCCATAATGATAAGGTCTACTATAGCTCCTTCTTGGATGACCTCCAGAGCTTCTTTCTCATTATCTGCCACCAGAGTCTCAACTCCAACTCTTGAAAGAACTGCAACTAAAAGGACCTGCTCAAACTTGCTATCATTCACCACTAGAGCTCTCAGTTTATGCTTGAGGCTCAATGCATTAGGATTAGTTTCCCATATTCCTGTCATTATGGTATCTGCAAAATCACGAAAGCATAGAGTCAAACCTGAAGGATAAGTATAGACAATAAAAAAAAGTGAAGATTGTTGAAAACTAAATAAAGTACTATGAACACCCTTACAACAAGAGAGTTATTATTACATTTCTTTTTCAATTCAAAAGCTGAGGATTCAATACTATGACTTATCCATATTTATAAAAAAAAAATAGTACTAAAATAAAGTATTGAAGAAGTAAAGCATTACGGGAAGAATGATATGCAAAAAAAAAAGGCTCGAATGTTTCACCTCTAGGTATTTGGTTTGATTTTACGTTTTGGGTGATGTATGGTGTCGCCGACTCTCCTTTAAATAGATGTTTCCCTTTCTATTTTTGGACTATATCTTTTCTTGATATTTTTGATATGGTGAATAAGATTCATCGAGATTTTCTCAATATCTCAGTGAATATTGTGAGGATTATATTTCCTAGATTTCCTTATATTTGCTATTAAAAAAGTTAATAAAGATGATGAAAACGCGTTGCGGTATGGTGAAAATTATTTATTTATTTTATATGTTATAATATGTTGTGCTTACATGCATAATTAATATAAACAAAAATAATCATCGAACTATGAATAGGTAGAATATCCTATTTGGTCCCTCAAACTATGCCCAATTGCCCTTTTAATCCACTTAATATAAATTGTCGACAAGAGGTCTTTCAATTTTGAAAATTGGGAAATTCTAATCCAATCCTTCACAAACGTTTACTTTTTTTCGTGAGTCCCTGCTGATGTGGCATTATCACCTATTAAAATAATAATAATAATAATAATAATAATAATAATAATAATAATAATAATAAATAAATAAATAAATAAATGATTAAGTTGTTAACCAACAATTATACCACATCAAACTATTTTGGATTTGGATCCTAATCCAAGATGAAAGCAAATTTAGCCCTCTTCTTTTATCTCCACCATAACATAACATCAAACTATTTGGATTTGGATCCTCCTCCCCACTATCGCTGTCGTCTCCACCTCGCCTTCCTCTCCTCCCTCTCCCTTTCCCCTCCATCTCCCCTTCGATCATCCACTGCAATGTCAAATCATCCAACATCCTCCTCGACTCTTCCCTCAACCCTCACCTCTCCGACTTCGGCCACACCGTCCCCTTCTCCTCTATCTCTCTCTCTCCCCTCGACCCTTCCTACACTTCCCTTCACCTTCTCACCACCAAAACAATCGACTTCAGCTTCGGTGTTGCTCTCATCGAGCTCATCACTGGCCGAAGAGCCATCAACATCGACCACGGCCCTTTGGCCTTGTCTAACTGGGCCTTTTCCATGGTCAATCAATGTCTATTTGACGAGATGTGCAATGCCTGCATGGGACCGGTGATTGAGGAGTTCGTTGACAAGGGCATTGTTAATTGTTTATTAATAATTGAACAACTAATTTTATTTTATTTTTATTATTATTTTAATAGATGATAATGCCACATTAGCAGTGACTCATAGAAAAAATAAACTTCTGTTAAGGATTGGACTAGAATTTTCTAATTTTCAAAATTGAAGGACATCTTGCGGATAATTCATATTAGGGGCATTAAAAGGGTAATCAAGCATAGTTTGAGGGACCAAATAGGGTATTCTACCTCTATGAATATTATAAGGAATCAATTTTCTATTTCTTTATCTCATATATTTTTTCCTCTAATATGATGGCAATAATTTCATTTAAAATTTTAATTTTGCATTGTATTAATTTATCGTAAATCTTTTCCATGTCAAAGGCAAACATTGCTTTTTTTTTTTTTATTGATAAATGCGTCAAGCCCATATATACTCAGGGGCATGTATACGAGTTAATAATTTGATCAACTAGACCATGTGTTCTCACTAGGTGAAATGTGATTTATGCTGGAGACTGACACTCACAACTGAGGACCAGTTACCACCAATGTGTCCAACGGAACTTGAACTCAGGGCACTAAAATCTTAACACTAACACGTTTCACAATGGGGCCATATGCTGCTAGACTATGAGCCCTTTGGTTTTTTCATTTTTTTTTTTTTGTCCAAGTATTGATTTTATAAGCAAAATTCATAAACATGCATACATCATGGAATAGAAGGAAGCCATATACTATGTGTATATATATATATATATATTAGATCGGATCAAGTACTTGATTTTTTAGCTTGAATCAAATAGACTTGCTCAGTCAATTGACGGTTTTGGTTTGATTTTATGGGTGTGGTTCATGTTTTTGTTTATCATATTTCTTTATCCATCCCTAATTATTAAATGTTATACTAATAAGGATGCAAACGAGCCAACCTTAAATAGATTGCTCAGTTCAAAATTGAGTTGCTCTAGTTCAAAACATCTCACAAAGGTTTCTTCAAACTTAGTTTAAAATTAATTGTAAACTAGAAAACTAACCTTAGAGCTCAATTGAAACGCTCACAATCTTGACCCAAAGTTAAGTCTTTTATCTTACATAGCTTGAGCTGCTCATGAATACCAACATCAAGTAATACTAAGTGGAGCATAGAGCTCTGGCAAGCTCAACCCTCTCAAGGATTTCATTAGTGTGAGAGTACTACCCCTAAACAATTGATTGAAGAGAAGAATTTTTTAATTTTTCAGAGATTTCAAGACGGAGTTTATGAGAATTTATAAAGGTCAATTTGGAGATATCAACAACATTACGGTTTTGTGTTTTTTTAACAAATGTGACAAGCACGGTATAGTTAAGGGCATGCATACGGGCCAGAAGTTGATCATTCAATTTGTGCATCCTCAGCTCGTGACATGGGTTTAAACTATAAGTTCGCATCCACAATCGGAGACTTGTTACCATCATTCAATCCAGTAGGATTTGAACTCAAAACCTTTTAAATATCTCACATCAATATTTTTCGTACGTGATATCAATGCACCATGTTATGAACCTTTTGGCTGAAACAACTTTAAATTGAAAATCATTATGACCTGAGGCACAACTACTCATCTCATTTTTGCAAAAGACACTAAACACCTTATATCAAATCTCGCATTGCCAAATCTTGCTGAGATTAAATTGAATGAAATTAGACCGGCTCGGCTTGATCTAACTTGGCTTGGCTTGTTGATCTTCCTCTTTAGCGCTTAAATTGGAGTCACAGATAACCATGCCTAATTATTATGTCAACCTGCTTGACATGTTGAACATGCTTGAATTACATTATTAAATTTTAATTATAACATTCCAAATATGTATGTTTCGAAAATTCAAAATTTTCACTCAAATATTTAAATATATAAAAAAAATTAAGTATATGCACTATTAAGACTCTTGAGGAATATAACTAAAAGAAACCCTATAATAATTTCCAAAAAATACTTTTTTAAAAAACATAAAATAATATTTAATTTTAAAAAAATCATAAATAAGCCAAAAACAGCCATTAAACAAAAAAAAACACAATAAATACTATAAACAAATTTATTTTTTTTTGGTGGCAAATTCCAACCCATTATATGAGAATTAATTTATGTATGATAATTTGGCCAAGTCAGTATGTGAAATGATGGATGTCTTTGAAATCCCTCAATTATTTGAGTTCTTAGTATGAGTTAAGATTTGTTATGTTTTTTTTTAGGGAGAAAAAAGGCTGCCAATTAAATAATAATAATAATAATAAAGACAATAAAAATCCTTTTTCCATTCCCCCAATTCAGATGTGAAAGCAGCAAACAAACAATACAATCAGAATCAAAATGAATATAAACCCAAAACTTGGGAAGGTTCAAGTCAATGACAGTGTCCTCACCAACTTTGTAAGTTTAAGTGGATATTCCAATCATCATCCTTCCCAAAAAGAAGAGCTCCAAATCCAATGGAATCCTCTTCCCACCATCAAATCACAGCTCCTCTAAGTACCTAAACTAACTACCTCTCTTTTCCCTCCCTTTTATTTTATTTTATTTTCTTGGTATGCTTTCACTTCTCATATATCTTCTCTATCAATCTCCAATCTTGCAGTAACTAATAAAACCACCATCCATGAAGCTCCACACCAACCTTCATCATCATCCTCACGATTAGAAGCCCGAAGAAATCTCCGGCAACTCTCCGGTTGAGCAGGTGGTGCTGACTGTCCCGATAACTGACGATCCATCATCACCGGTGCTCACTTTCCGAACATGGTTTCTTGGAATGATATCTTGCATTCTTCTATCTTTCCTCAACCAATTCTTTTGGTACCGGAAAGAACCACTGTCTATCACTTCCATCTCAGCTCAGATCGCCGTTGTACCACTCGGTCATCTTCTCGCTTCAGCTCTTCCTCGCCGTGTCTTCTTCGCCGGCTCCCAGTTGGAGTTCACCCTCAATCCAGGACCATTCAACATCAAAGAACATGTTCTTATCACCATCTTCGCAAACTCCGGAGCCGGCTCTGTTTATGCAGTCCATATCATTTCTGCTGTCAAGATCTTCTATAAGAAGAACATCACTTTCTTTCTCTCCTTCGTCATCATCATTACTACTCAGGTATTTTGCCGAATCCCCAATTCTTTTTTACACTTCCAATTGTTATTGTTATTGATGAATTCGAATGGTTTGGAAATGGAGAAGGTTTTGGGATATGGATGGGCAGGGTTGTTTAGGAGTTATTTGGTAGAGCCTGCCGCCATGTGGTGGCCTTACAATCTGGTTCAAGTTTCACTTTTCAGGTATATAACTTCAACAAAATATCGAAGTTGATAGGATGAGAAATTCATGCTTATTTAATACTGCAGGGCACTTCATGAGAAGGAACAAAGACGAAAGGGGTATTTAACGAGAAACCAATTTTTCGTGATTGCTTTTATATCTAGTTTTGCCTACTATGTCTTCCCCGGCTACCTCTTCAAAATGCTAACCTCACTGTCATGGATTTGCTGGGTCTTCCCTGAATCTGTGCTTGCTCATCAACTTGGTTCGGGGATGCACGGGCTCGGTGTGGCTGCCATAGGACTAGATTGGTCTACAGTTTGTGCTTATCTCGACAGCCCGCTTGCGAGCCCATGGTTCGCTACCGCCAATGTTGCGACTGGTTTTTTCCTTCTTGTTTATGTCATCACACCTATCACTTACTGGCTCAATGTCTACAATGCCAAGACCTTCCCAATCTTCTCTGATGAGCTCTTCACATCCTCAGGCCTGAAATACAACATAACTGAAATTATTGATGCTAATCTTCAGCTTGATGTCAATGCTTATCAGAACAAAGGCCCTCTTTATCTTAGTACATTCTTTGTGATGACATACGGCATCGGTTTTGCCTCCCTCACTGCAACAATAGTCCATGTTCTCTTGTTTCATGGAAGGTACACGTATATACTTTTTGATCTTTGATTCAAAAATGAAACAGAGTACTAAATTGTCGTGGATTTGCAGAGAAGTATGGCAGATGAGCAAGTCTGCATTCAGAGAGAAAAATAAGGATGTTCATACAATGTTAATGAGGAAATACAAACAAGTTCCTCAGTGGTGGTTTCTAAGCATTCTTGTTTGCAATGTAGCTCTCACAATCTTTGCTTGTGAGTACTACATTGATGAGCTTCAACTGCCTTGGTGGGGAGTGCTTCTAGCTTGTGCATTGGCATTGTTCTTCACTCTTCCAATTGGAATCCTCAAAGCAACAACAAACCAAGTACTCTGAATTTTTTCCTTTTCCGAGTTTATTAACATTGTCCAGATCACTGAGTTGTTTGTTAATTTTGATTGATAGACACCAGGATTGAATGTCATCACTGAATACATCATCGGTTACATATACCCGGGCCGTCCGGTGGCGAACATGTGCTTCAAGGTCTATGGCTTTATCAGCATGAAACAAGCTCTGTTTTTTCTGCAAGATTTCAAACTTGGGCACTATATGAAGATTCCTCCAAGAACAATGTTCATGGCTCAGGTTACAAAATTTCAAATTTAAATCAGTTGTCTGTAAACTCTAATTATTGGTCTTCAAAGGATTTTCCTCTCAATTGTCATTGTTTGGTGTTTGTACATTCGATTGCTAAAAATTCTTAATAATATTGATCTGAAGTCCATTTTGATCAGGTTGTAGGAACTCTTATATCTGCAATGGTGCACTTAGGAACTGCATGGTGGCTCATGGATAGCATTCCGAACATCTGTGATAGGGCGAAGTTATCACCTGATAACCCATGGACATGCCCGGGAGATCATGTGTTCTATGACGCTTCAGTTATTTGGGGCCTCATCGGTCCCCGGAGAATCTTCGGAGACCTTGGCAGCTACTCAGCAATCAATTGGTTTTTTCTTATTGGTGCAGTGTTGCCGGTTCTTGTCTGGATTGCTCACAAGGCCTTTCCGACACAGAAGTGGATTCGTCTGATTACAGTCCCAATAATGATTAGTGCACTCGGAGAAATGCCTCCGGCAACAGCTGTTAACTACACCACTTGGATTACCATCGGTTTTCTCTTTGGTTTCATTTTGTATCGATACAGACGGGATTGGTGGCAGAGACATAACTATGTTCTATCCGGTTCTCTTGATGCAGGACTTGCTTTCATGGCAGTGTTGTTGTATTTATGTTTAGAGTTTGAGGGAATCAAGATCAACTGGTGGGGAAACAAGCTGGATGGATGTACACTGGCTTCTTGTCCAACTGCTGAGGGGATTACTGTTGATTACTGTCCAATCTCCAAAAAAATCAGTGCTTAAATTTGGTGGTTTTAATTGCAAATATGAACATACATGTTTAGTAGATGATAGCATTGTATTTGTATAATTTGAAAATTTATGTTTATGGCTTGTTTGATTTGATTATGATCAAAGAAACAAAGTTTTGTTTCTCTAGTTGGAAGATCTGAAAAATTTCTTTCTCTTAATTAAGCAAAGCTAATAAGAAAGGAACAAGAAGATGTTAATCATATTGTCAGTTAAAGAATACGAAAATCAATGGTTTACATGAAACATAACCTTAATAAAGAGATATTTTCTAACATTCAGACTATGAAACCATATAGAAATTTTATTTTGTTTGTTAATAATGATATCGTTAGATATAAACTCTTGGAATATATAAACTAGAAAATAAAGTGAGAACTTGAAATGAAGTTACATTTACAAAAGCATATGTAAGCTTAGAGAATGAATTGAGAATGAAGACGACAAGAGTGATATTGGTTCGGCTCACACTTTTTTCTTATTTACTACTAAGAAACAAATGAGCCGAGCCAACATCACACCATGTCTGCTTCTTCTTCTTCTTCTTCTTTTTTTCTTCTAATGGCACACTAGTATGGATTTTGAAGTTTGAATTGAATGTTGAAGTGGGAGGCAGAGAGTACTTGGGTTTATATAGAATTATAGTGGATGTTAGTTAAAGCATTGATTATATTAAACAAGGACTGGTGGAGATAAGGTTGGTCAGAGTTCATGTGAACCATGAAATGAGGAAGAAAGATAGCAAGATTTATTTATTTATTGATTTCTTATCTATATTATATATATGAAGGAATAAAGGCTTCCTAGGCTATGGGACATTATTATTCATTATGTCCAAAGTATGATGTAGTGGAAATTCACATGTTGATCATATATATAAATATATATATGAAGGAACTAAATATAGTACCACAGATCTTGTCAACTTTCATTAATAGTTTTTAGAGCTTTTAAAACCCATAAAACATCATTCTTTTCAATATATATATATATATATATATATAATAAATAAGCATTATCTTTGGCTTGAGAGTGTTTACCTTTGCTTTTCCTAAAGCACTCTTATGGATAGCTTCAAACAAATATTTTGTTGGTTGGTCTAATGGTCTAATAAGAGAACTTTAACATAAAATTATAAAATTCTGTTGTTTGCTTTTGAGTTTAAAATTTCATTTTCAGTATGCATTATTAAAAAGGACACAATTGATTGTTCCTTTATATTTAATTTTACTAAAATTTCTAAAGGAAAGGGTTAATTCAGTGAGCTTTTTAAAGGTAGATTGATAATTTTATGAACACCTTATACATCATATGTATGATATATATATATATACTTGAGATGGTCACAAGGATATATACCAATAAATTAACTACAAAATCAACTATTTTGTGAATATTTAGGAGTCTTAATTTCACTAAATTCAAATTAGTTTTACAAATTATATAAATACAATGAAGGTCTACAATCTTTATAATCAGATAAAACTAAATGCAATAATTATTATTAACTGAATTGCAAAACTTAATGCAATAAAAATAACAAAAAAATACATAATTTTATTGCTTGAAATCCAAGGTTTCTTAGATTTCATAAACAAGTTCTAACTAGATCAACAAAATGAAATATTATTCAGACATGCAACCTACCAAACAGAGCATGACATAATTTTTCACTTGCACAAGGAGTTCCTTCAAGAACAGTTATTTGGAGGAGAGTTGTTGGCTAGATTTCTCGCGGTTATGAATTTCATAAATCTTCTTACTCCAATGAAAAATTATGTCTTTCATCTAAGTATAATCCAACCAATCATGATCGAAAGCAATAATGTAAAGCTTCGCAAGATCTTCAGACGTCGTATGTTCTTCTTACTCATTAAAATTCAATGGCTCTGTCTCAATATCCTTCTCCTTCAATGCCCAATCTTGTGACTCTGTAAATTATAATGTCAACAATAATGATCGACCATGTTAAAAAGACCACAATAATGTCCGCACTAATTAGACGACGCAATTATGTTATGAAGAACACAAGGTTTCACCTTTTCTGACACTAGATTCTCACATTCTTTAATTTTAGGATACTTGATCAAATATTATATCTGAATGATTTTATTTGTTAGTTTCATGACAAAATTAGTTCAAATCTTCTTATAAGATGCTACACTTGCAACTTTGATGTCGCAAGTCATATTAGAAAATCACATCATGACTTTTTTCAATCCATAATGTATTATGTTTTCAAGCTTAAACAATCATTAAATGCATTGATGACTTACTTGATCGGTAACTTTCAGAAACCATCATCAGCCTCCTTTGCAAAATGGCAGCCATGAAAAGGAAAATAGAGCACATTCCAAACATAATAGTTATGGGGAAAGCATTCACCTAAAAATACACCATTCAAGTAACAATAAGCACAATGTTTTTATGAAAAACCCGTGGTAGTGATAGACTTCGAAACTTACATTGTAAAGCACAATGCACACGAATACATTGAGAGGAATCCGAAAGAAGTTCATGATTGTGCTCCTAGACTCCTCGGGAATGTATTGGGATCTCATCTTCATTATGGATGGCCAAAATATTCCGACACATGCCTCAAAGGTACAGAAGCCGAAAAGCAGGATACAACCACCAAATGACATGCTCTTGCCTTTCTCGGTGGAAGGCTCAACAAAGAACTGCATCAAATAAGCATTCAAAGTCTTAGTAGATAGCTGATTTTTTACCCAAAGTGCTTTTCTATACTAGAAGCAAGCATTAGTATTTACATTTGTAATGATGGGAAGGAGAAGAGTGCCAGAAGAGATTGCAAAAACAATCTGCATGTAGCTTTCGACTTTAAGTGTCACACGAGCCATGAGGCGCGATGCAATGGAACTTCCAAGCATCGAAGACAACATGAATGTAGCAAAAATAAAACCATGAGGTATTTCTTCCTCATTTGGGCTTAAAGCCGGAGTCCAAAGGAATACAAAGGTATACATAGAGCCTTCGAATAGCGATTGTATTGCCCCAAGCAATGCAATCTTCTCATCTGAACAAACAAAGAAAATAATTAGATCAAGAAAATCAAACTAAGAGAGGCAAAAGCATTATACTCACCTGAAGCTATGGCCACTGCAGCCACCTTAAACTGTGTAAGCAAATCTTTGCTTTCAGAAGGGATCGCCATAATTCTCAGTCCATGTTGATAAGATAATCGTCATGCCAATCGCAAGGAAGCACGCAGCAGCATCAAACGGAGCAACAGGGCCAAATCCCAAGTTATCAGCCAGCAAGTTTGCAAACAACCCAGAAACTATGGCTACTAAGCCATTACCAAGAAATATAGCTTTGGAGAAAGTCAAGGATAGCCATTGTGGTTCAAAACCTCTCTGCAAAAAATCAATTTGGACGAAAGGCACAGTGTGAAGACTACATAACTTGAACTAAATTATGATTATAAAAATTCAGTAGATCAAAAGCAGCTGAAGAATTCACCTTATTGTGTTCAGCAACAAGCCAGGACTCAAAAGCCGAAAACAAGAGAGACGTTGCGATCCCTCCCAGAATACGCCCCAACATCAATACCTTATAGTCTGGAAAATGCTTAGTAAAACAACTAAGGATGTATGTTAAGCAGTAAGTCACACAAGCCCACCTCCGGCCCCTTGCATTTGCATAGAAAGAACACAAATAACAAAAATCAGAGTTGATAACAAAAGAAAAAACTTAATATTAATTCAGTTGTTTGGGCATCTAAAACTCACTGTTTATCAGCAAGGGATCCAACAATGGTCCCAAACAACATGGAAGATCCAAAACCAGCAATGAAAAGGCGCCCAATATCTCCCTTCCCAAAACCATACTGACTATAAAGAAAGTATACATAAGGACCCTGCAACCAGTCCCCAGCTAATGCCAACAAAGATAAAAGCACAATCAGAGCAAAAAGATCAAATCTTTAATTCAAAAACTAAAATTTCAATCACTTCCCATCACTCAGATGCCTAAAACAGAATGCCATAAAGATTTACAAATCCACATTATAGAAAACAAACTATAAAAATCATGAAATCAGCAGAAAGAAACTGGGAAAAGAAAGCATAAAAGGGAAAAAGAAAGCAAAACCGAAATGGATCAAAGCTCTTGTGAAAAAGATGTGAATTGAGAAAAAACGAACCCATCATGAGGGAGTAGACAAGGAGGTAGTTGTTTTTGAAGGAGGAGAAGGTGGATGAGGTAGTGATGCTGTCCTTGCTAGTCTTGCTCAGCTCCAGCAACGCCACCACCATGGACAGCCCTCCGAACAGCAGGTAGTAGAAGACCTCCATTACTACACACACACACAGAGAGAGAGAGAGAGAAGGAGATGGTTTATAGCTCCATGGGAGGGAGGAGTGAGCTTTCACATTATGAAAGAGAAGTATTTTTTTTTATTATTTTTATTTTTATTTTTATTTTATTTTATTTTTTTTTATTTTTTTTACAAATAAGCACCAGCATTTTATTTAAAACAAGGGGAGGATATATGCAGACTTTTTTTTCTTTTTTATCCGTCACAAATCTATATTTTTTTTATCAGTTATTTTTTAATATCAAAAAATATTTATTATTTTTTTAAAAAAATAACTTTTAATATTATAATCAACTCTTTTATTAAAATTAAATATAAGAGAAGAATATGAGAATATAACTTAGAGGTAATTTTGGAACGATAAATAACTGAATTTCTTTATATGTGAAATAAAAAATAGTCACGACATATAAAAAAGAATGGAAGAAGTAATAAATATCTAATGTCACTATTTAATTTAAGAGAAACCGAAGATATATATAGACATGGAACACATCTTAATAAACACATGCTCTCACTTGTTGAGTTTTGAGGTTCGATTTTGAGTCTTTTCTGAAATGGACGCATGCTAGCACATTTAAAATTTTTTTATTTTTAATTTTTTTAGAAAAAAATTATAAAAAATCATTAATTTATTTTAAATGCACCGTGCCGTGAGAGTATTAAAAAAAAATTGGGCATTCTTTCATTTAAATAACTAAACAACATTAAAGGAGCTTTTAAGTATTATTATATTCAAATACAAAACTGTTTTTATTTTAATAAATAATAATAACTTTGAGTAAGCACCTTTTATTTATAAAAAAAAAATTTAAACGAGTGATAACACAAACATATACACACACTGAAAGTGAAAATATAAGGAATCAAATTTTTTAAATGAATAAATCATTAATTTATTAAAAAAATATATTAAACATATACAAAACAACGATGATAAAGATTGAAAAATAATGAAAATAAATTAAAAAATAAATCGAAGAAACAATAACATCCACTAAAGTGAAAACAACTAAAAAACTCAGCAATAAAACTTTGGGTGAAAAGAGTCTCTTCGGTAAATTATTAATTAAATGATTATTAACTAGTGTCTATTTTAATTAATTTTTGAGATTGTGAGAGATAATTGAGTGCCATCATTAAAGATCTAGTAATTAAGTAGTACCTACCGACACATACAAATGGTGTAAGTTAAACAATATTTCGTAATTAATTAGATTATAATTGAAAATTTAACACAAATTTCTCGTGAAGTTTTTGTCTTCTTTTGATGAGCATCCATCAAACAATTTATTAGTGGGATTAATGATAAGTTGGTGCTCTAAGGGACAAGATGTCTTTTGGAAATTAATTTTAAAAAAAAAATGATGAAGGGTTATAACTCATAAGAATAGGTGATTAATATAAACCTTCTAAAATAAATTTCTGTTTAATGTTTTACGAAAGCATATACAAAATTATAGTTTTAGAGTGGATTTTCATACAAATTGTTTGAATACATATTACATTAATATAAATTTTTGGGAATTAATGGTGAAATGTTACAAGAATAGATGATTAATATAAATCTTTTAAAAAATATTTCTGATTAATATTAACCCAAATGTTATTTATGTATATAGAGTTAACTACCTCTTGGTCTATTGACATTGAGTTCCTTATATAAAATATTCATGTTCTTGTCAAAAAAAATATATTCGAATTTCAGCTCACACAAGATATAGACACAAATAAATTGAGGTATCAACTTTCTCTTATGCATACCTCTGACATGACTTGTCCACATTCATCTATATATATATATATATATATATATATATATATAATGGAATAATTATAATCCTTACGAAAGTATATATAGAATTAGGGTTTGGGAGGGGATTTTTACACAAGTTCTTCAATATATTTTACATTTATAAATTTTTTTGGAATTATGTTATTCATATAGAAATGCCTTGTTTTTGTTTTCAATCAACGAGTCAAGAAATATATTATTTATTACCGCACAACTGGTTTTTTAGGGTTTTAACTCAACATGAATATTATGATTTAGGCGAGTTTTACATAAATTTTTAAAATCTAACGCAATTGTTTTTTAATAATAGTTCAAGAACCTCCACTACCCTTCCTCCTGCATCACTCTCTCTGTCCTTGGATTTATTATGATTTTAACATATGAAAAACCAAAATAATTAAATTCATTACACAAAACATTATGAATATAGTACTTTATTTATTAAACCAAGTACAAATATTTAGTGCATTTTGTTATTTTTCACCTACTTACAAATTTATATTTTTTTTCATTTTTACATGATTTGAGATACTACCTTCATAACATTTTAACAAACCAAATGTTTTCCCTTAATAAAATCACTTTAAGTCATTTTGATCAATAAAAGTAAAATTACACATTATATTATAAAAAAACCTACAAGTTATTCTTACATGCACCCAATGTGATGTATTCTCAATACCAAAAGATCAATCTCATCAATATATTATTATCTCAACATCAAACATGGCCAAATAATTATGGTATAAAAATAAGCATGCAAAGAAACTAAACATAAACAAATGCAACTCCCACACTATTGAAACCTTAATCTAAGTTAACATTCTCCAATTCATGTCCTCTTTCAAATGGACTGCAAACCTTTTTCCCTGATCTGAAACCAAATTAATATTGACAAATAAATCTAGTTAACAAGTTTAATATGACTCAATACTAAATTTGATAGGATTGTTCTCCTTCCACTAAAATGAAGTTAGGCAGGACCCACTATGGAGCTATCAAGGTCCTAGCTATTTATTAGGAGGCATGGTGTAGACATGACCATTGACAAGAGAGAATCACAGAACCAGACAAATATAAAGTTGAAGCACCATTAAGTATTAAAAATAATTCAAATCAACACAAATTTACAAAGAAAATTGACAAAAATGCTATGCAAATTGGAAAAACCAATCAGTGCTTGCACAAGTTGGATGGAAATTTAAAAAAGAACAGTTAGATAATAATAATAATAATCATAATAATAATAAAGTGCTGCCTAATAACAACAGTAAATCAATCAACTATATATCAATCAGGTTTATAATTTAAACCCCACTCAAGAGAGTGACATGGCAACAACAACATGCTTTATATTAAGCAATGTGACACCAAAAAAGTCATTGCCAAGATTTGATATTATAATTTCATTCAAAATAATCTCCAAGAAATTGTATAATCAATGTGAACTAAAAAGGCTGGAAACTCACAGGCAAATGGGAAGACTTTGAGAGAGTTCACTTGTATCCAAGATCCAGCATTCCGTTTTCTCTGACTGTCGGTGACTTGGCAGCTTATGCCAAACATGAGAAGTTCTTTGCTGATTGAAACCTTTGCCTAACAACAGTGGCTCCCACACTTTATTAGACCACAAGCTTAAGAAATGAGTCCTTTCATGGACTTTAGCCTAACCACTGATATGATACCTTTTCTATTATTTAAATTAACATGCAGATAAACTTGAAATACCATGTAGTTCAAGTCCTAAAATTAGAAATAGAAGTCTAACCTTCATGCTTGGCCAAGTAGTTTGGAATCTACATGCTCTTGTAGAGAGTTTCTGCACATCAGATGTATGTATTGGAGTCATAAAACAAAACATTTCCAAAGACTTGGTATTAGATTTGGGTAACTATAATTTACCTTGCAGACTAATTTCCATCAAGCATGTCCCTCTGATTTCCAACATCTCTGGAGTCTTGACTGCGAACAGTCTGGAACCACTGAAACTTATTCCTGGAACAAACATATGAGACAATTGAAATTCAGTCTATAATGCCATGATTATCATCCAACTGAAGAATAGATAAAGAAAGCTTTAATTCACAAATCAAAAAATATTCTCCAACATACATAAACTCACCGCAGTGATTTCTTCTTTGGTTATCACATAAATGGCGCAATGGTCAATTGCCTGCTCTTTTTTCTGGTAGGATAAATAATTCCTTCACCTCAAAGATTGGCAACCACACCACATTTATATTTTATTTGATCCAAAACAGTGGCAAACCAGATTAGCAAAATGAAAGAAAATAAATTTTATACTAAAAATAGAACAATTTGATCCAACAAATAAAAACAGTTAATTTTGGTACTAATTGCCTCTAGCATGATTAATTGAATGTGATGCTCATAGGGAAAACAAAATTCCAGAAATTTTGAAGTCAATAAGTTCCTCCACCACAAAAAGAAATAATCCAAAAGTGTTGCTCAAACTCTTCAGGCACTTGCTTTATTTAGTAAAGTCAAAATTTGAGAGCAGCCCTTGCCATCGCCAAGGCCCCATCATACGTTTGGTTTCCACCAATAAATCCACTCATGTGAACAAAAACACAACCAGGAATACCAGATTCCCTTGATAGTTCATCATCTCTCAGGCCCCTCCAAGGTAAGGGAAGAGCCTTTCGGCTCTCAAAACTGCTTGGAGATGTTGCCACCGCTTGCACTCGCCAACTTTTACCCCTATCATCCTATAATATGAGATAAATAAGATGTGAAAAAATAAGATTATATTTCCAAACATACAGCATAAATCATTTATCTCAATGGGTAAAAGTTAGAAATAAAGTAATTAAGATTTACAATGGTCAGCTTGCGTTAATTAAAGACCTACTAGGAAAATAGGCATCAAATTTAGTTATGGCACAAACATGGAAAGGAGCAATGATAGGAATCCAATATGACCAACCTAGAGAACATATAAAGGAATGAGTGAGCAAACTGATCTATATGGTCAAAATGCTGATGGTTGTGAAGACAGTTAAACCATTTTATCAATCCAACTTATTTCTTCATTTAGATGGTTAACAGCAGGTAATATATACAAGAATATCTGAATAGACAAATATACGTACATGTACAAGTAGAAGAACATACACAAATACTTCCGATAACATAAAAAGTTAAACTCTTAAAACTTTGAAAAAGAAGGCGAGTGAAAGATACCTGATAAATGACATATTTGGTAGGAGGATTGATCTTCAACTCCTCTTCAAGTTCAAATAGATGCAGTTTCCACTGTAAGTATATAGATATAAGCTTTGGGCACAAGATTTGTAAGTTGAACCAAATTTAGAACAAGTACACTCAAACACAGCGTATGCCACAGAAATAAGTTATATGCAGGAGTGAGATAGATTAAGGTGTCATATATAAAAAACAAAAATAGCAAATCAGGCTTTCAAAAGTGTCCCAAGTCATGTACCAAAGTTAAAAGAGACAAAAGACCACAAGTTTTATTTATTTAAAAATCAAAGAAAAAAAAGCAATTAAAAAAACCAATATGTGAAATAAATTACTACATTATACTTACAGGACAAAATTGATTCAAAAGCATGATTTCACCACTGGAATCAATATCTCCTCGTGAACTCAGGCATTGAATAACTATGGATCGTGCAGGCAGCCATGACTTAACATGAAAATGAATACTCTGGAAATATATAAGAAATAGAAAATATCACGCAAAATAATCTTCAAGATTCTTATGGCTCTAGAAAAAATTATACAAGGAAATCTATTATGAACAAAAGGTCATTGATACCAATTAAATGGGGAAAAATGTCAAGATGGAACATATAATAAATTATAACCTCTAAAAATTCACTGCCAGCAAGCATCATAGCCTTTTCAAAGGCTGCATTTTCCTTCTCAGCAGATTGATCAGGATCCATCCAGTCCAAATTAAGATGGCCAACTCGAGAAGACAAGTCAGTGGCATTAACATATTTAGGGGGTTGATCAGTATCATACCGACTTATCCCATTGTCAATGGCATCAATTGCCTGGAATAAACAATGAATCGATTAATCTCTCAATCAATTAGCATGTCTAGCATAATAAGCAATTAAGCATTATGATCAAAGGCCCAATAGCATTGCAGTGAAAAGCAAACAACGAAATAAATCCATTGATTTCTATAAACAATTGAAGCCTTCATTTGATGAGGGAAAATCTTCATAAACCTCATAAGCAACACCCGGTTTTTATGATCGACAAAAATTAATCTTCCTATCAAATGCAAGTGATTGTCTATTGCTGGATAGCTTTATGAAGTTCTCTTGATGGAATATATATCCTTACAACCAGCAGCCAACTTGATGTTAACCATCAATAAAAAAATCAGTTCAGGTGCTAGGGAATATCAAAAGAGCCAACAAACTTGACACTAACTATCAAAGCCAATTGGCAGGAGACATAAACTGTATTTCTTGTTGTTGGATTACGCAGCTCTATATATATTAGGAAATAAATCTGTCATTATTTTCCTATACTTAGCTTAGGAAGTTTCCTGATGTCAGGTCTGATTTTTAGCTCCCTAATGTGTAGTTGTTAGTCATTTGGTATCCTTTTGTATCTTAAATTGTGTATAAATTATGTTGTATTATTCAATCAAAAATCAAGAAGAATAAATAACTTTCTTTGTTTTTAGTTTTCTCGATTACACTTTCTGTTTTTCTCTCCACATGGTATCAAAGCCCTAGGCTCTATTTCTGAGTTCATACAGTCTTCATTGCTGCACTGTACTTTTTCTTTTCACAGTCTCCTTGCTATTTTTTTGTTCTCATTGTGTTTCATTGTCCACTGTGAAGAGGACTCAGCAATGAGAAGACAGAAAAACTAAAAAATTTTATAGGACCTCTTGAAAAGCCTTCATATGCATGTTTATTAGCACTCTTAGGTAAGTCTTTATTTTTTATTATTATTAGTTTTTTTTGGATTACAAACCTCAAATAAATGACGTGCCAACTCCTACATAATTGACTCACAGGCCATTGTCCATATGACCCACACCTCTCAATACTTTAGCACATCTACTCCTTGTCAAGGTGATAGGAAAATTGTAGTTGCGAAAGTTGCACAAGTAGCACCTGCTTGGTTGAGGAATAAGTACTATTCCCCAACCAAACAAGTTGGGATAAGCTTTTACATATTTTTATAAAAATTTAATTATTAAAATAAAAAATATACATATATATATAATAATTAATTTTAAAATATTACTATTACTGTGTATTTATTATTATTTAGAAAAGCAAAATTTTAATTTCAAACATTTAGTTTTTATTAATAGTAATTAAGTCAAACTTTCAGTAGAAGTCTTTCCGCTAGCCCAAAATTTGAAAAAGATTCTCTTAATCCCACCTTCTAATCCCTCCCAACCAAACACCACCTGGGAGATGTCTCTATCACCCCTGATCATCACTAAAGATGTTCTTCATGTGTCAGCAAATCTTATATTAATTCAAGAACTTCCAAAAGACTTCAAATGTTATGCAATATTTCATCTTGCTTACTATGTGTTGTAGCCTTTAGGACCAAGGTTCGACGAGGAAGACTGGACTTACCAAGGAGAAACAAGCTGCATTATCTTGAAAATATCCAGGAAGGGAGCCATGAATAATTTATCTGTGTCCTTTTTAGGTACATCTAATAAAGATACCTTTTCACTTAGTATGTAACTAACAAATTTTCATTGTTTTCTAGTTGTTGAATTGTACAATTAGTTCCCCGGTCAAGATGATGGTATAGATTTTATGGAATTGGAAAAAAAAAATAGATAAATCAAAACAAGTCAAAAAAAATTAAAATTAAAATTACACAAGATGATGTGATATCTTTATGGCTATCAAAACTATGCTTTAACTTCAACTCTAAAGACTATACATAATAAAACATATCATCAGCATTCAATAATCACTTACAAAATGGAGCAAGAGGATACCTCAATAAAACTTTTATACACAGCAAGATATAAGCGCTGTACATTTTCATGTCCCTCATCAAGCTGAAGCTCCTTTGCAATGATTTCCTTACCATAATGCTGTAATCAATGAGGCAGGTAATAAACCATCAGGTCAAAGTGCTAGATAAGGCATTCATTGGTGACAAGGCAAGATAATATTTAGCTCATAGACATCCATAATTAGAATTTTTACTATGTAAAAATGCAAATCCATATAGAGTTGTCAACCACTTCAGCAAGTCTACAGAACATGGACTAGACTCATTAACTAGGAGAACTGTATGGGTCAAAGTTGGGTATTCCTGAAAAAACTGAATAAGTCTAACCCTGCACATGGAACAAAAAAAATTATAAAAAATAGCAAAGCTCAACCACTTGAGCATAACTCTGTTAAATGATCATCTTGTTGAATGTCCTGACATTTGATGATGTTTAAGCAAGAAAAGAAGAAGCAATATTATTTTTTTGATAACATGATAGACATAAAATTCAATCTAAAAAATTAGAGATTTTCAAGGATAAAATTATCCACCCATCATCTATTCAATAGATCATTTCCAGAAATATATTAGCCATTTATTTAACAGATATCTTAGTAGCAGCAAATTTTATCAACTTTCATGAGAAAAAAATAGCTCTATTTCAATTTGCTATTCATTATTTTCCAAAACGAAGTCAATGAAATGTTCTTACTTCTTAAAAAAAATAATCTACACATTGAATCATTCAAGTAAGTTTCAAAATACAAAGAATGTTAACTTCTTTTTCAAAAATCCAGCGAACAATTCCCCATACCATAATATAAAACAGAAGATAGTAAACATGCTGTCCACAACAAGCAAATCCTTACTACTCCTTCATTATTAACCAAATTATGCCACACAGCACAAAAATAATAATGAAAAAAAAAAAATACCATATACCTTGTAGACAAGTCCAGCACTACTCAGCTTGGTGATGAATCCATGCCCAAAGACTTCACTGAAGCCTTTCTGATGATGATCATAACGATCATGGCTAGGATCATACACACCACCCACATCAAGCACAGCATCCAATGTTTCCAAAACCTGAAACATCATCATTCATACAAAATTAAACCACTATAATAATGAAAATAAACACCTGCACGCATTCTCAATCACTGAAACCCTAAACCCTAAACCATTACATTCGTCTACCAGCATAACAATCTAGAAGAAAGAGGCTTCTCCACCTTGGAATCGCGTGTGCGGATGATGTCAGAGCCGGCGAACTTGGAGGTGAGGCGGATCATGAAGCAACCGAGGGCCTCGTCGCAATGGAAGGTGCCGTTGTGGGTGCCGAGGCGCTTGGGGGTTGGGGTCGGGGATCCGGTGGAGAAGGCAGGGACGCTGCTAGGGCTTCTGGGAGCGGCCGCCATTAACGCCGTGAAGCTTCGGCAGTGGAGGACGAGCAGCTCGCAGCACCGCCGTCGAGTGCCGAACATATCACGGATTGCTGGGTATTCAAATTAACGCGATGAACTAATAAACCGAACCGAAGAACTACGGTTCAATTTGGTTTTTAATCGGTTTGGTTCAAATGGGTTAAAATCTTAAATATTATTAATAAAATAATTAAATATTATATTTTAAAAAAATTATATTACAATTTAAAATAATTAATTTGTGATGATAAAAATAAAAATTTTAAAAAAATCGAATTAAAAAAAACTATTTAAATAAGTGGGTCCCTATTATTTTAATCTAAACAAATAAAAAAATAGATGAGACCCATCCATTGAGCGTTTGGGAATTAAATCATCCATATGAAAAGGTTTAATGCTCAATAGCTCAATAAACCTTGTCACGGGCTTGTTTTTTTGTTTAAAGTTTCCATGCGACCCTTGAGTCGAGTATAAGTTTAAGAGTTTTAGTGTTTGTTCAATGTTCAAACCAAACCAAAGCAGCTTTCTTTTCTTTGGTTAGCAAGTATGAAAATGTAAACTTGGCAAAAAAAAGTAAAACAATTAAAGTAATAATGAAAATATGCAAGAACACAAGCAAAAATAAACAAGCTATATGAGGAGAAACTCTTTTCCTATATCAAAGCTTGTAACAAAGCTCTCTCGAGTGTTTTTACAAGTTGTCATGGAGGGTTTATATAGGCCTTTATCTATCAAATCAATGGCTATGATCAATTTGATCCAAGTGCTCACATAAATGGAGTTGTACCATCTACAACCCAATAATAATATAATAAATCCCACCAACCCCACTAATGCTCTTTATCTAATCACCATGTCATGATAAAATATACAAATGTCATTCTAGCCCCTCTAATATTGGTGAAAGAATTGAAAAATGTAGGGTGTGACAACTGACAACCCTCATTGAACTTACATTAAAGTTGGCCTTACATATCTCAATTCTCATCTTATGGGTAGGATCTAATTATATTGCAATTGTCGTATCTATCAATAAATATATATATATAATTAAAAAAATTATAAAACTTTTTAATAAGCTCGCCATCATTGCAGTGGGCAAATTGTTGTGGCATATTAGCTAATTGAGATGTAAATTGTTGGACTTCCAAAATATGAAAAGTGAAAACAAATAATATATAATTTCTAGGATTAAAATAATTTTTGTTATTTTTACTTGTTCTCTGAAGTCTTGACAATGTAAACAAGTCACTGTCTCTTACTTATGAACTAAATACTCATCCATATTTTGGCATATGGAAAATAAATTTATTCTTTACTATCTGATTATTGCCACGTACTATACTTTAATTATATATAAAGTTGTATGTGATAATTCATTTATACATGAATTGCTTAATTAAAATAACATGCATTGTTTAAAAATTGAAAAAAAAAAATTATTTCATCAGTTAATCCAGAGATAACTTATTTAAAAATATATGAAAGTTGAGGTTAGTTTACAAACTAGACATTTTAATTTTATTTGTGCTCATTGAAAGTTGAAGTTCTTAATTTGTTTATATATTCATAGTCACATTATTTGAAAATACAAATTAAAATTTAAAAAATTAAAAAGTAAAATCATATGGCAAATAAAATAGGAGAAATATAAAATAATGACTATCGCTCTTTTTACCTATTTGTTTTCATATTTTTTCTTTTTTCTTTTATTGCCACCATTCACCTCTAGTTTATTTAAGATTTTTTTATGCTTTCATAGCCTATTAGTTGTTTCGTATTGTGTTGTCTTTGTCATATATCTGCTAATTATTTTTTTGATTTTTTAAGTATTTGTATAATTGTATTTGGTTTTTTTTTTATTTTGTTAAATTATGGTTCATTTAGTTATAAACAACAATAATAATAGTAATAATAACACTGCATAAATTTTTGTTTCACATTGGGGATTTTATAATTTAAGGTTTTTAAGACAATATATACATATAGACATACCATGGAAATTCTAACACAATGATTAATAGCATATTTTAGATTTTACATAAACAAATAAATAAATAAGTGTAAGTAAATTTTTAATTATTAATATCATATTTAATATAAAAAAATTTTAAAATGTAATAAAAAATTTTAAATTTGTTCTTTTGAACACTTTGGAGCCAATTAATAATATGTATAGATAGGAGATGGTTTTTGATATGTAGATGCATTACATAGATTATATCACACACAATTGTTATACGCATATAAAAACTTATATTTAGTAATATATTCTTATAAATTATTTTTATCAGCTTCTATATGTTTCTGAATAAAGTTAACAAAAAAGTTTTTCTCTACATAAACCAAGAGTCATTGTGTGTTTTGAAAAAATTTATTAGACTTTTGACCATAGAGCTAAATAAACAAATAAACATAATTTATATAATGCATAATAAATATGATTTTTACTTTTATGGGGGAATATTGGTAATTGCCTACTTTCGTCATGCAAGCAAATTTTTCTATTTAAATCTAGATTATTTGCCTTGAGAACCAATATAAATATATATAGACAATAAATTATTTGCCAATGTCTCAAGATAAGGGTGGTGGGATAATAAGGTGAACTGGTGTGATTTATTATATTACTATTGCAATTATGATTGAATGGCTGAAATGAAAATACTTTGCATCTCATTTCTTATAGTTCATAGCATTGTTCATGTGATATCATGTTCCCCTTTTGTTTTCATGCCTTTTCTTT